>NW_014569825.1:146799-205211 GCF_001313835.1 Polistes canadensis
GATTAAAAAGAAAAGAAAATTGATAGAAGAGATAGAAAAAAAACCCCATAAGTAATTCGATATATATATATATATATATATAATTTTTTTTTCTTCCGTTTTTTTCCTTCAGAATGCTTCGTTATATCAAAATAAAATATAAACTGGCAATAACGTTCTGTTGCTCGACGGATAATTTTGCTTATGTTGGCGTTAGATAGGAAAAATCGATCCTCTTTTAATTGTTAACAGAGACCCTTCATCATTCCTTCCGCAATTTCGTTTTCGTATTATCCTTCTTTTTTTTTACACCTTTTTTTTTTTAAAAATCTTTTTCTCAAAAAATTGTCAGACGTATAAGATAATCGTCGTATGTGTGCGTATGTATACAGATCGTTTTATTATCTCTTTCATTTCTAATTTTCTTTACTGTTGATGCAA
The DNA here is from genome assembly GCF_001313835.1 of Polistes canadensis. Lineage (NCBI taxonomy): Eukaryota > Metazoa > Arthropoda > Insecta > Hymenoptera > Vespidae > Polistes > Polistes canadensis. The sequence goes on from NW_014569825.1 coordinate 147,220, forward strand.
TTTATATATATATATATATATATATATCTAAAAAGATACCAATACCTTAGGAAGGATTTATCTGTGACAATCACGTTGTATGTCAGGAGGTTGTATAGTTTGATAAGAAGCTTGAGTATCCCTGAAGTGAGACCTGACGAGTAAACCCAAACCAAGAAGTACAACGGGAAGACCGAGTAATGCGCAAATTAATTCACCTGTTACTCCAGGTGACCATACGATAAAACCTATTTCAACACAGGACACAATTCAATTTCACACACAACTTATTAATAACAATATATATATATATAATAATATTAATAGAGATAATAATTGTGATAATAAAAATAGGGAAAAGTTTCGGTTTTCTATTCGGAACATTGTCCTAATAGTTACATCTCACTCGTGCATGCATGCATGCGTTTATGTGAACTTTAATAAACTCACCGCCGTTTGCACCGACGTTCATTTTGTAAATACTCCACCAAATGCCAGAGAGAGGAAGAGAAACTGTAGCTGCAGCGACAGTAAAGACTGCACTCTCGCACATCGACAGAAAGTTAAGGGACGATAATACGAATATTACGTAAGCTAATAGACAAATCCAAGCATGGCTGGATACGTTCGAGCAAGAGTCGATTGTTTTAAAGTGGCAGGATAAACCGTGTTCAACGGTACGATACAAGTCGACTGGTGAAAGCCCCTAAAATAAAGTTAAAACAACAACTCGACACTAAATTTAATCATATTTATTTGAATTTTATAAAAAAACATTGATCTTTCTGTTTCTCTAATTGAAACGAGTGCGCGCATATCAAATCCAAAATTTGCCCCGTGCGAAATTATTTGATTATGTTCAAAATAAAATGATATATTATATTATAAGTTTGTTCTTTTCTTTTTTTTTTTTTTTTTCTTTTTGTCAGTTTTCAGGCATAAAAACCATCAAATATTTCAATGTTATTTTTATTTGTTATGATACCTACCCTACCAATGCCAGGTAACGTGTCCAACCAACACAATGTAAGGATCGCAAAAAATGTGATTACATGTATGTGAAAAAGAGTCTGAAGGATTGGCGGTTTTGGATAATTTTTTGGCTTTATCGTTGGATCCGGATCTGTAACGTGCAACAATCTTCCACCCTCTTCTTCTGATCCTCTTCGTCGGATGTCACGAGAAGATACCAAACGAGATACGGTGTAAAGAAAAGAATTTGGCTGAGTTGTCAGTAATTGACAAATATGTTGTTGCTGTCGGAACGAAATTGTACGAAATTATATCATTTTTCCATTGAAAATCCATTGAAATATTTTGCCATTGATTATCTTACGATACGTGATTAAGAATAATCATGAAATAATTTCCAAAAATATTATATTATCTCGCATATATTTTATTTTTTCTTTGGAATGAGAAGAAAATGAGCAACGTTATAGTTAATTGGGTGAGTAATTAATTGGATAGAAAAAAAATCCTCAAATTTACCCCAGTCGTATAATGACGCTCTAGCATTGTGAAGAACATCGCAAAAGCGGCCAGTGCACCCACGTAAACGAACGTCCAGACAGCTCTGACGCCCCAGGATCCTCTCATCGTCGCTGTATGAGCTGACACTTCTCTTCCTCTACAACGAAATTCATCGCAAAGACCATAGTCCACGCTTATAAACAGGCCTACTATTATCGTAGTGCTTGCGAATATTCGTTGGAGGCTCATCACTAAAACGTGTACATTATTATTTTAAACAATTACAAAATAATACGAGAAAAATTCATAAAATAATCATTTAAATTTCATTAATTTCACATTCATTTATATTTGTAGATTTTGTTTCTAATAAATTATGTGATTTATAATAATCGAATATAAGATTAATTTTCGATGAAATATATCTCTTACTTTTGCGAGAGAAGAAGAAATAATAAACCAGGGAGAAAAGTAGAGTGATGCCTTTGATCGGATCCTGCAGATGACAGAGAACTCGATTCTGATCGAGAGATAGGGCAACGAGAATACCAGAAAGAGCATAAATTGTGCTTATTTTGATAAGCATGCAGCGTGGTATTCTTATTCTCATAGAGTTTGGTACCAACGGTGGAGGTGGAGAAATTTTATCGGTTACGAAGTAAACGAAACCGAGGATACAAGCAGAGCCGAGAGCACTAAAGAGAAGACCTAAGGAAAAAATAATATTATTTTTATTTCAACAATATTATATAGAAGTAATTCACCTAACTCCTTCTTTTTTTTCTTTTCTTTTCTCAAACTATCTTTGTGCATAAGTTATCCTATACATTTTGTATTTCATCATTGCCTGAATAAGAAATCACTTTGCCGACAATTCGTCTGATAAAAATATTTTTCATACTAACAAGATCCTTAGTATAAGAATTTATCTATTATATATATATATATATATATATATATATATATATATCTATTTAAATATATTTTTCATATATTTATTACAATGTTGTAAGAAAAAATTACTCGATGAAAATGAATGATCACACATTGGCTTATGATGCTTTCACTTGAAAAATGGATAACCGATAGCAAAAGCTATTTTTTATAAACACGTTATGTCTATTCGAATATTTTTCATGCATACAATTTGAAAATCCATTTTGAAAAGTACTCGATAAAAATATATGATCATCCATCATACACGTATCGGATTACCGAATATAAACGTTAGAAATGACACTATCGTTTTAAAGATAAAGTGAAAAATCGTTAATAAAGAATAACTAAAATACGTTACCCCTATATCTATTTGAATATTTTTCACGTATTATTATATTTGTCAAACTTTTGTAATTTACTTTATCAAAATGGATGGGATAACGGAGGCAGGCAGACAGACACCCACATACATACACACCGACTTACCAGTGTAACCGTTAGATACGGCACTGATGCTTTCGAGATATAGTGGAAAACCGATAACAAGAACTGTTACGGATGCAACCACGGTAAATAGGGTGATTAAAAATGTGCATTTTTGCCAGGTCGCTTTATTTTTGTCGAAAAGTTTATCGGAACTGGCACGATAAGCACCGACGTATGGTGACTCTTCCGTATCAGTGTATTCCTCTATCTCAACGTCACTTCCCGTACACCGTAGCTCTTCTTGTTCCTCGTCGTCTATCATCGTAGAGACGCAACTCGCGAGATTTCCCAGGTTCGCCAGATTTGCGGTTAGTTGATATAACTAATATTTCTGCAATCGAAGAAACCTCATATGTATAAACCAACTTTTAACTATTATTTTACGTTACTTATTTTTTTTTTTTATTTTTACATTAAAATCTCTCTTTCTCTCTATCTCACTTGACATTGAATTCGTTTGATACGTTTTAATACGTTGAAGGATACCTCTCTCTCTCTCTCTAAGGCTCTAATTTTCTCTTTGAACATTTATCGGTTAAAAAAAGAAGTCAAAGGTTAAATGTGAATCGAAATGAAATGAAGTTGAAATGCAGCTGCCTTTTCAAGCGTACTCGATCGAATGAAATGTTCGAAAACAATACCGAGATCGATATCGCGAAGTGGCGCATTTTAAACTTCCACTCTTTTACGATATTATCAAACAATGAAAAAGAGAGAGAGAGAGAGAGAGAGAAAAAACAAATATTAATTAAACAAGAAAGATTTCGCTGCTCTTTAGTTTGCGTATCGATTATCTTCATTGATTAAAACTACACTCATTTCTTGGTTAATCTAAAAGAACATATTATTAATTAAAATAACTCAGATAACACGAAAAAATTTCTCAAAGAGATATACATTTGTTTTTTCGTTACCCGATATATTATTTTTTAAAATAAAACGTAAAAGAACACAAGTGAACTTTATTATCGTTGATCAAAGGGATACGAAAAATGGATAAATGTTTGTTATTAAATGCTGCGAATCATTCCTACGATTATTTCATTTTAAATGGTCGGATTCTCTCTTTTATTTATTCATTATTATTTTTTATTTAAATCCTCGACGTTATAATATGACACGCATATCGCGAGATAATAAAACACGCTTGGTTGAGTGAACAAAAAAAACGAACAAAAATTGTATAAAATAAAATATCAAAAAATACTGCTCTTACTATTCACGTTATTGGGATTTTAAAAAACATCTGTCGTCGATCCGATAACACAAGAATACACGAGTTAAAACAAATGTTCCTGGTATACCTATTACTATAAAGTTCCAATTCACTTTGCGAATCCATTTTGCGTGAATCGATTTGTTCATTTATTGAGTATCTTCATTATCTCTTTCTTTTTTCCCTTTAAAATTTGTTAGATAACATTTTTTAATTCGATCAACGTTACTGTGTCAGATAAAGTTTCATTTTTTTAATTAAATCATTAAAAAGTTCTAATCTCTAATTCTGACTTAACTATTTTTTGATAAGTAATAGTTATTAAGCGAATGTTTCTTTAATAAATCTTCTCTCTTTTTGAAAAATATCTTTAAAATAACAAAAAAATACATAGATACAAGATAAATATACATATACAAAATAAATCTTCAACGAATACATATAGATTGAGAAATTTTTATGTGAAAAAGATCGGTCGGTAGGTCACTCACACTTTTTTTACGGAATAAATAAAAAGAATAAAAAGGGAAGAAAGAAAAAAGAAAAATACATGTCTCTCTTTCTCTCTCTCTTTCTCTCTCTCTCTATATATATATATATATACATAAGATGTCGGGCTTATAAGAGAATAGTAACTAAGTACTAGAAACGAATTAAGAAGGGTCAACGTTCTACAAGATTGTACTAAAAAGAGAAAGACAGTAGAGGGTTAGAAAAAAGCTTGTTGTAAGTATAAGAAGAAGAAAGAAAGAAGAATAGAAGAAGTAGGAAGAAGAGAGCACTTGACTTGAGAGAAGCGCGAATGTAAAGAGACAGAGAAATGCATAGAAAGAGAGTGAAAAAAAAAGGGAGAGAGAGAGAGAGAGTAGCGTCTTGCAAACTTAACGAAGCGAGTTAACCGGCTTTTCACCACCCCTACCCCAAAACCTACCCCAAAACCCACCCTTACTATCATCGAACTATTTTACGAAGGCGGTGGAATCGAAGGACTACTTTTTTAGAAGGTTTAGCAAGCTTTTTTCGTAAGACACATTCCATGGAACCGCAACGGCAACAAGCAGTTCGTTTATCGATTAAATTTCGAGTCCATCGGAGTATTAACCGTGAAAACAAAAGCTTCTATACATTGCTTCTAAATGCATACTATCCTTTATACAATACTGCAACTACTACTACTTTAAAAAACAAACCTATCTATACATTTACTTACGTATTTATTCGCGCCTTATTCGCGATGCATCCCCACCAACCCCTGTTTTTATTTCGATCAAACAAATAATAGACAAACAAAAAAGAAAAAAAAAGTAGCCTAAATATGCACGATGGTACGCAGTAGAACAAAAAGGTTAGGTCATGTTCGTGAGATTAAACCGAACTCGACCGAGCTTAACCGAACGAGGTAAACGTTGTCGTCATTTTCCCTTTGATAACGAAAAATCTTCTATGCACAATTATATTGCAAAAACTTCATTTTTAAACATTTATTTATTTTATAATTATTATTATTATTATTATTAATATATTATTATTATTATTTCTTTGTTCCTTTGTCGAAGAAGATTTTTGTCCTTCTGGACTGTGGGTTAACACCCTGGGGATTAGAAAGAAAAAAAGAAAAAAGTAAAAGGGGTAAGTCTCGGGAGACCTTACCTGACACCGCCCAGCGCCCTACCACCCCATCACCCTCCACCCCCTCCTCGTCCTCCTCCTCCTCTTCTTCCTCTTCTTCCTCCTCGTCGTCGTCGTCGTCGTCGTTGTCGTCGTCGTTGTCGTCGTCGTCGTCGTCGTCGTCGTCGTCGTCGTCGTCGTCGTTGTCTCCTTCTCCTTCTTTTTCCGCCACCTTAACCACCAAATTCCTCCCTTTTTGCGCTGCTGTTTTGTTTTCTTTTATAAGCGTGCGCGCCTTTTCCCAACGTATATTGCGCATCCGCGCGTTTGTCCTACTCAAAAATTAATTCGGAGATGAAAATAATAATAAGATAGGAACACGTTAACCGGCTGTGACATCGATTTAAATGCAATCAAAATCGAGAAATTGTAGATTACGTAAACGCAAGCTCCGCATCGTTTGGCTGACGTCGAACGACTGCTACTACTTCGTGAGGTGGGTACATTCACCAGTACGACGACGTACGGCCTTGTTCAGGGCCGTAACGATCTAGAGCTTTCGGTGTAAACCATCTCTTTCTACTTTTATCAATATCTGTATTTTTTACGCTGTAATTTTCTATTAAACTATAATAATTGTTTGTTTTTCTGTAATATGGATTAAATAAAAAATCAGAAATTAAGACTCCTTTATTGTTTCCTGACAATAATTAACTTTTTTATCGCTTATGTAAAGAATGACGTATAAATTTTAAGGAACAATTTTTACGATCGTTTGAAATATCACGATTTAATATCTATCAAAGATAAGTGACTAACATGATGTAATAATAGTATATGTATATAGAAGATAGTGTATGCATAAATTTCAATACGTTGTTCGTATTGGGATGTAATGTTTCGTCTTATTGATCGATAATTATTTCGAATCATTATTTTTATATCGATCTATAATCCTTTTTAGATTTGTAAGTTCTGAAAAAATATGAATTAATGAAATTAACATTTGTTAATATTTGAGTATTGTTTTACATTTGAAAATAATTTGAGCTTTCGACTCAAGCATGGTAAATAATAGATGAAATTGTGCATAAAAGATGATCTTTGTCTATTACGTATGCGGGGTTTCAGTTAGCTTGGCTTTGAACACTTTACAAGGTATGTAGAAGTACCGTTGAGATTCGAGAACGTACCGTTTCTGACAGCTTTCGCACATGCGCCCTTACCTACCATCTTTGATCATTCAACACATAAACGAGATGATCCTTTACTACTTGTAACGTTACCACACCAACACGAAATCGTTTTCGATAAATTGATCCGCAAAATATTTCAATTATTTAATTGTGATTATACGTATGCCTAAGTTTAATACGATAAGTGTATTTCACAATTTCCGATTATGCATCTACTTACAATTATAATTATACGTATATGCATATTTCCATTTTTTCGTTTTTATAATAAAAATCAAAAAGTTTCATGGCATCGTATAAATCTGATTTCTTCTTTTTTTCTTTATTATTAAAACGATAATAATTGCACACGAGTTTTATAATATTATAGAGAAAATCAAGATATCATCTTGAGGTCAAAGAAAGTATAAAAGAAAATGGGACGGCAAATATCTTTCGTGTACGGTATTCTGGACGAAAGTGTAGTCGCGTTATCAAGAACAACTTTAGGAATAGAACGAGAGAGAGAGAGAGAGAGAGAGACGAGAGAGAGAGACGAGAGAAAGAGACGAGAGCATGGTGATTCACGTTGATATGTTTTTCCCATCTCTGTACTTACACGAAGAACGTTAAAACGATTTCGTAGAAAAGTAAGAGCGAGAAAGATAATATGATCCTCTTGCGACTCGTTTTCGTATCTTTTCACGAATTGCCTCGAATTAATAATTGTAACGAGAATAATAACAATCGACGCGACTGACATTTTATTTTATTATCTTCGAAAAAAAAGAAAAAAGGAAAATTAAAAATCAATATAATATATGCCTGGGGATGGATAAATTCGTTCATTTATTTCTCGTGAGAAGAAAAAAATGTTGACGTTCAACACAGTAATTTGACGTTGCGGTCGTGGTGAGAAATAAAATGAAGGGGGGAAAAAAAGAAAATAAAGGGAAGAAAAATATAAGAAAGTAGATTAAAGTCCATTGAGTATGATTCTTCGTTTCGAAGCCTATGTTCTTGACTATATTGTACGAATGTGTAGGGGGGAAAGGAAGAAACCCCAGTGTGAGAATCGATAAGAAGTAGGTTAATACGATCCGGTAAAGCAGAGTGGACTTCTTTGGGACCACGTTTAGGTATTATATTTAGAATGTGTTTACGCGTAGTACTCGACAGATCGAAAGGAAAACTACTCGATATTAAACATCTATGTGAAACGCGTCTTTATTCGTTTGCTAATCTAATCTAATAAATTTTCATCAAAGAGAGAACAAAAAATGACTGAATAAAATAAAATTAAAAAATATAATTTCTCAAAGATTTCACATTTCGTTTGGAAACAAAAAAATGGAATAGTACAAATGTAGAAAATATTCAAGTCCAGATAATGCGATCTTTTTTCTTTCAAATGTCATACATACGGTGTTTCAAAGGAATTTGACTGTCGTTGTCGGTAGAAATATTTTATTATTCGATTTACCTACGGTAAAGGAATAAATTTCTTGACGCAATTTAGTTATCATTCGCAAGCTTCTATTATCTCTATCTATCCTCCATGATCGATATTCTATCGTTACAAGATCTATTATTCTAACGTTACAAAGCAGGACTTATTGAAGATGATGTCGACATGAGATGGCTTTAATTTGACAAACGGAAAATTACAGTTTATCAAAGGCGCTTTTGCGCTTGCAAAAAAGGCTTTGAGTGCAAAGGGTTAATAAGTATGTAATGTTTAATTCAATGTATATGTGTCTAATTAATCTGAAATATAAGTAGAATATTAAAATAATGGTTAATTAATCGAAAAAAAAAATATGTACTGCAATTTAAAAGCACTGAGTATATATTCGGAGCACCGTCATCTTCAAAATTCGCCATTAGACTGAGTCATTGTCCTCTAGAAAATTTCTTTTATTAAATATTGTTTATATGACTTTCCTAATGTTGCGCATGTGTGTAACGAAAATTTTATTTGTAATAAAAAGAAATGAAGATTAAAACGATCTGATTTTAGCATTTTTTTTACTTTTTATGTAATTCTTTCAACAAAGGAATATTTATTTAAATGTTCCAGCGCAGCGATTACTTCGAGGATCAAATTTTGCATGGCTTTCGAATAAAATTCGATAAACAGAGCTGTATTTTTTCATTGAATTGCACCGTTAAATTAATTTGAGAAAAGAAAACAACATCTACATAATATGTGTATACTTTTCTTATTCTTCTCGTTACACATCTACTATGTGACATAAAATTGAGATGGTAAAAAATGATCGGCTTTTAAAATGGAAACCTTCGATGAAAAGAACGATCTTAAGGGCCACGAAGGAATAATATTACGATAACAACGATAATAACAACATAACGACGAAGACTGTGCTGCCATTGCAACGTGAAAAAGGGTTCTTTACAACGAGAAATGAAAGCTCCATGTATACTTTAATATTCGACACTACCCTAAGCTTCAAAGTACTTTGGATTCTTTTTTTTTCTATCTCTCCCCCTCTCTCTCTCTCTTCTTTTTTCCCTCCTCTTATTCAGAATTATTTTCGTTTTCCCCTATCTTATTCCTATTACACTGCACTTGTTGTCATCTTTTTTATTTTATTTCTCTTTTTATTTTTCCATTTTCTTTTGTTCTCGTCAACACACATGTCAAGTCTATCGTGTTTCACAAAATAAAATATTTTACAAGTCACGAAGGGTGTAGTCAAGTTGATATATGCAGTCCCTATTACAAATTCTTCCCTTCCTTTCTCCTTATATCTTTTTCCATTTTTCATTTTTTTGTATAAACTCCTAAGATATAAATAATTGATTGATCGTATTTATACGCATGTACACTTTCCATAAGATAAAAGAAAATATTGATAAAGGTAGAAGATATCTACGAAAATTGTTTGTATACGTATATATGTACACAAGAATATATGAATTTTAATATTAATCAAATAAACGAAATTAATCCAATTAGTTATTTCTCTCGTTGAAAAATAAAATGATTAATAAATATGTGTTTATATAGCATGGAAATTGAACATTATAAAGAATTAGAACTTTATTTTGATGAAATTGAATTTATATGTTCAAAGATCAAGATTTATTCGTTCCATCATCAAAATATGTAATAACATAATAGTAAATTATAAGATTTAGGGAATTACATTGATAATTTAGAATTGTAAGACGGATTCTGCGTGTAGTAGTCAACTCTTTTTACCTGTCTCTCTTTCTCTTGGTCTAGTTTCTCACGAGGTTTCTATACAGGCGCGATAGAAATCGGCGTGAAATGGCACCGCCACAGTCAATCTTGGTCTCTCAGTCGACGCGCGGCATCCGTGTCAAACGCATCGCGTCAAACGCATCGCGTCATCTCTCTCGGTCTAATACCCGATATTCAATATTATTTATTTATTTATCTCTTTTCTATTATTTTTTATAATACAAACTAAAATTAAAGAAAAGAACAAAAATATGTACATTGCAAATCACGATTGAAATCTCGTTGGATCATCGCGTGATCGGACGTGGTTCACCGATGTTATTAAAGAACATGATGATCACTATGATAGACCGGATCTGACGAAGAAATTGAGAAATAGAGATAGATAGATAGAGATAGATAGATAGAGATAGAGAGAAAGAAGATCTATTTGACCCGTGACAATTGTACGAACGTGCGTGTGAAAGTGATTCGTTTATAAAGATTATCGATCTCATTTAACAAAATATATATATATATATATATATATTATTAAATATACACGTGCATCAATTTATATGACATATTTAATAAATCAATAAAATAAAATTATATGATTAAATCTTAGAGAAAATAGAGAGAATAGAAAATAGAAAATAAAATCAACGAGTTTCTATAGTCGAGTTTGGAAGATCTATTACAAATAGAATATCATCGAATGAAGTATTGGAATTTGACAATTCGATAGTCGATGGTTCGATCGGTGTCTCACCGTTTCCCTTTGATCTTTGTTGACCCTTGAAACAACGAATATCAAGGCTAATATCATCGAATTAAACCGATCTATCCTTAGTTAGTGGAACCAGGTGGAAACGATTAAATCCATCAAGATTTAGATCGCGGTGATGAAGTTTAAGAGAAACAACTTGAACTGTGAGTTATATCTTCATTATTTATTGTACCATCGAAGGAACTTGAACTGTCCTGTGGTCAGCGGTAATATGGGTATTACTGTTACTCGTGTTCGACTTATAGCCATTTAAAAAATAATCAAAACAGATAGATAGAAAGAAAAGAAATTGAAAAAGAAAGAAATTGAAAAAGAAAGAAATTGAAAAAGAAAGGAAGAAAAAAGAAAAAGAATAAGCTACGTACAACTTTGAGAATGAAAATCGTGTCAAGATCATCGAGTCCGGAGCCGGTGTTGTTGGGTAAGGACGCTTGAATTTTATCATCAATTAGTAAGTACAAGCAACTCACTAATCGCTTGACACCAGATATTCTTCCTTTAGTTGCAAGTATTTATTTATTTCTCTACGTTACCCATTTATAATGCGAATCGTGTCCAACCACGATGAAATATCGATCCTACGTACTCGTTATCGTAAAACTTACTTAATTTTGATACAACGAAATATGAACATTTGACCGATAATTGCAGTCAGTAAAAGCATATTAGATATAATTTAGCGATTTCGTTCGACCTCTAACTCGAAGATTAAATCATTTGTATTATTTTATATACATACGTAAGAACCGTTCACATGTCAAAATGCATAATTCTACTTTTAAGAATTTTGTTTGTTTTTTTTTTATTATTAAATTGTAAAATAACTTGTGATCGACATTCAACTGCTTATATATTTAATATGGAAATGTTTTTTTTTAATATAATTAAACTCGACAATAATAATTTTGATAGCCATTCAAAGTTAAATGACTTTGTAAAATATTCAGTAAATGAAGAGAGTTCTCATATTTTCTTTCAACAAAATTTCTCTATAATGCGACATTTAACGTTAATATCAAAATGAAATGAATGAAACGTGATTGAAGAACATTCACGTTAGAGTAAGTTATAACTTTGAAAATATCTTTAACCCGACTCGTAACCGCCACAGATATTTCCACACACAACGATCGATACGGATAATCGTAGGATGTATGTGTACTATATCGTACACTAGTTTCTTCTATCGTCACTGATAAAATACCTTCTGTCTAACGTCGTGCCTTCTTTTCATAGTTAAATAAAAATATCTTTTCTTGCTCTCGGACCACTCGCGAAAAAGAAAAATAGAAAACGAAAGAGAGAGAGAGAGAGAGAGAGAGAGAGAGAGAGAGAGAGAGAGAGAGAGAGAGAGATCCATATTTTTCTTCCGGATTCAACAGATCTCAGATATTTATATATATACACATATGTATGTATGTAATACATGCATACTATTTCGAGCGTATACAAATCAGAGACTGCGATGAAATGCATGTAAAGTCAAGATAGTTATATATACTATAGAAAAAAAAACACAAGTAAAAAGAAATAAGAACAATTGATTTATCACACAATTATCTTCTATAAATATCCAGACAATTATGAAGAAGAATTATATTTTATTGTTATTAAATTAACGATGTCAGTAAATTGATGGTGTGTCGAGGCTTTAGCTCTATTTTATTATCAAACTTATAGAATTTACTGATTAAATTGAAACTTAAATACAATAATGATGCAATAAGAAAATGAGATAACCATGGGTGGTGTATCTATGACGTTATTAATAGTTAATGTTACTAATGAAAAGTCACACATTGCATTAATCCCTTCTACAATCAATCCTTTTACTATGGATATAATTTGTAGACGTAAGTAAAGCAAGGTGTCTAACGATACTAAATAATTATCTACCCGTAAAATGATTTACAATTGGTTTAGTTAACAATTGATAATGATTCCAATCAGTCTTACCAAATAATAATTGTGTCTAATCTATAACTTTTTATAGTATTTTCTTGTCAAGATGATTTCATACAAATTTTACTTTAAATTAACAAATGTGAGAATAAGATCATTTAGTTTAGATATATTAGATTCATTTAATTTATTACTTTATCTTGCTTATACAATAAAAGTTGAGTGTCACTGGAAGTTAACGCATTAGTCAGTAGTATAGTCAGGTTTTGATCAGACCGAACGATACGCAATCCGACGGCCATGAGGGTACCTGCACTCATTATCATTCCTTCCGGAAGAATTTAACGTTATGTTCAATATCTTCAATTAATTGTTCCGTAGAGTGAAGCAATTATTCAATGAAAAAAAAATAATTCCAAACGTATATATTTTCTCCGATAAAATTATATAAATAAACCAGTTTTCTATAATTAGAAAGGATTCACAAGTAAATGAATACGAAACTTTATTATGTTAAAATACTTTGAAAATATTTCAATCTTATTATTTTTATCTCTCTCTCTCTCCATTATCTCTTACTTTCGATATTACCTCACTTATTCCTGATATCTTATGTAATTTGAATTACAGTTGTATATAATATAACATTAATATATAATATAACATAATTAATGTACTCAATTGAAAATATATCAAACAAACATATTGAAAAATACTCTCTCTAATTATATATCTCTATTTATTCGATTCTAAAATATATTATTTTTTTGTTCAATGTGATAATATGAAAAAGAAGAAAATCTGTAATATCATCGAGTAAAGTTTATTTTTATCAAAAGTCCATTGTGTTTCTTTTAGCTGTGATATACACGAGGGAAGTATCTTTGGCTGATAAAGAAAAAGAGAGAGAGAGAAAGAGATATATATATATATAAAATACTAACCGGACTGAAACGTCTCTTGTGGCGTCGTCGGCCTTCGTAATAAAATAGGCGCCAGGATTCCGGATCGAAAACAAACGTAAATCGAGGGTGGAAGAACGTAAGTGACACGAGTATATTGTGACGGAGGGAGGGACCAACTTGTTCTTCCGCTCGCACGAGTAAACAAAAGGGTAAACACGTACACATACCCTTTATCTATCTATCTATCTATCTATCTATCTCTCTCAATTTATCTTTGCCTATATAATAATAAAATTGCATCGACACTTGCACGATCTTTTGCATGATCAATCGATCGTATAGAGAAAAAAGATGTGTGTGTGTGTGTGTGTGTGTGTGTGTGTGTGTGTGTGTGTGTGTATAGATAATTAGATAATATTATTTTATTTCCTAGATAATCTTTACGTAATCTATACAAACGAAAGATATTTTTTTATTTCTATAAGTATTAAACGAAATAATTTGTAACAATGATATTGCATACTTGGTATAACTCTTGTATGTTTAAAATATATATCATACTTCCATTCGTGTATTTCATTTAACAGCTTGACAACTGTCAGCAGTACAGGGATGAAATAAAAATAAGGTTCTATTTTATGAATTTTGTTTGTTTGTTAACAGACCATTTGTATAACGCGAAAAATCTCTCGCGTAAACTACAGTAATTAAAAGAGACGTTGTGCGGTTTGCTCGTTAAATAAAACTTCCTCGCTTTTAAATTCTACCCTCTTTATATAAAAATGAAAAAGTATCAAACACGAAAATAATTGTTAGGATTGTTATAGTCGAGATATTAAAAATAAATAAAGTTTATTGAAATACGTATTTCCCCCTGATCATTTATACTTGTTTCCTTTTTGTTGCTCCTAATCAAAAATTCACGTATCAATAAATATAATACAAAATATTCGATTAAAATATATTGAACGATTTTACATGTCGGTGGTAAATTTTTTTTTATTGAAAAAAAAAGAAAAAAAGAAACATTTGCAGCATTTAAATTGCACTCCACGGTAGTAATAGACTTTTATCAAATATCTGAATCGATCTTTTTTTCGATTATCTATTTTAAAGATGTTGAATTTGAAAATCGCTTCAAAGAAGGAAAATCAATGTACGTACGTACGTATGTATGTATGTATGTATGTATGTATAAATGCATATATGTATGTTCGTTACTAGAAATTCTTGTATAGTGACATGAGAAGTTAATAACATACGCGAATAATAGATCGTTGCATAGGAGAGATGTTTTAAATGAATATATTATATATTTCTTCGTTTATATTTATTTATTTTTTTTCTTTTTATCATCATTATGATTATCATTGTAGACGACTAACGATGCAACGACGGCGTTATGAAACATATTTTTCTTCTTTTTCTTTTTTTACATTTTGTTTTATTATTACTACGAGAATGATTTGAAAGAGAAAGAGAGAGAGAGAGAGAGAGAGAAAGAGAGAGTATTATAAGAGAAGATCGTCTCGTGATTGAAGAACGATAGGATTTATTACTCGGTGTAATCAAAAGGTATGTGTGCAACGATGTAAGAGGAAACATGATTGCATAATGAATGATCGAGTGATGAGGATTCTCTTGTAACACAATGACCTTTCTAAATCTCTGTCAAAGGAATCTTTTCCGATATGAACACAATGTTTTTGAAAGTAATTTAAATAAGTCAACTTTTTTATAATTTGAAGTTTTCTTATAATTGAAAGTTTTTTGTTTTTTAAAGAATGATCAGTTTAATATACCTGCACGTGTGTATGTATACCAAGATGCAATTAGGAATAACAGTGATTTGAAATATTGGTAGAAGAAACATGGGTGCATTGTTTTTTAAGAAAATTTTCCAAACATAATTCTAACTTGATAATAATAATATAATTATTATTCATAATTCTCAACGCAATAATTATATCGAGTACTCGTTAATTACCATTAAATCGATCAAAACAATTCAACATTTATTTGATGGTGGTCAAATTAAAGATTTATTTGTTGGTTAAGAGAAAATGTATGCATTGGCTTCCGGCTTATACGTGCGTGCACGTATACTCTACGTATGTGCAAGTATAAATTTACATATATGTACATGTATGCCTAGAACAAATTGATCATAAGACCACGACGAGTGGAGACAAGGTGGTGAGGAAGTGAGGAACCACTATGCATCAAATTGGGTTAATGCTAATGTAGTTATCCAACTACATGATAGCAAATCCAATAAACTACCAGTCGAGAGGAACTTTTTCTTTTTTTATTTTTTCTATCTTTCTTTTTTTCTTTTTTTTTTTTTTTAAACGTTTCCATGTTTGACATGCTGACGTTATTACCGTTGTTATAAAAGTTCGATGAGTTATGAAACTTTTTCGTTCTCCCACTCGACACTTGTTTAAGCATCGTTTTAAAGAACTACTAAAGTTGTTAACGCTCCTGACAATGGTAAACACTTTTAAATAATCAGATAACAAAAAATAAAGAAATAAATAAAAAAATAATAAAAATAGAGTAAATTTCTCAGAGCTTTAAATTGAGTTTACTTAAACAAGTTAAGAGAACCGAGGTAATTTAGAAAGTGTGTCTTACGTAAAAGGACTCGGTGTTTCGGGAAAGGATAATACGTGAAGAAAATGCTGTCACAGCACGTATGCGCAAGATAAAAAGATAAAACAGGAGGTAGAAAGAAGAAGATAAAAAGTACGAGGGAAATAATAATAATAAAGAGGATTAGCAATTTGAAACTATGAAAAATTCCGATAATTTGTTTGTTTTTTAATGCACACATTACAATTGCAAATAATTTCAAAAGTTAATACCTAACGTAACGATACACGATTACCGATATTTTCTATTTTCGTTAAGTTGTTGAAATTATAAATAAAAAGTTTTCTTTCGATAGTTTCTATCTTATAGACGCGTTTAGATATAAGTGTCTTCTATAAGCAGGATTAATAAAACATGAATATACTTTCATCGAGAGATATGATTGAGAAAGGGGGTTGAAAAATAATGAAAGAAAGGGAAGGGAAGGAAAAAAGAAAATATGACGATAAAAGCGTATCTCTCCGATAACGATTGATATTTCATTCTCTTCTTATTATTCTTTTTTACAGGAGAAACATGAAATAACAGAAAGGTAAAGGTGATATCACCCCGTATAATATCAACTTTGTCAAGGAAAAGAAAAGAAAAGAAAAGAAAAGAAAAGAAAAGAAAAGAAAAGGGAAAAGAAAAGGGAAAAGAAAAGGGAAAAATAAAGAATGGACAAGTACGGAGTGGAATTTCCTAAACGTGACTGGAGTCACAGGCTTAGTTTGCGTGGAAGTAGAAGAAGTCATCAGGTAAGACAATAAAGTTAATCATACTATTTCAAATTCATTTCCTTTTTACTATTCATTCGTCCTAACATTTCAACGAGCTTGACAAAGGATAAGAAAATTTCTACAATTTCATTCTCTCTCTTTCTCTCCGTCTCCCTTTTTTTAACTTTTCTTCAAAATGTTCACAATTTCATTGAAACTGGAAATGCAGAGGAAAAATATTTGAAATAAAATAATGGAAGAGAAAGAGAGAGAACAATTTTCTTCTTCACGATATACCACCGAGAACATTCAAAGTCAATTTCTTGTTTCTTTTATCTTTTTATTTTTCCTCGGAACCGGAGAACGCGATCGAGTTACGGAATGCAATTAAAAACTTATCCGAATTGTTCTTTGTGTATCCGAATTGATTTAATTTCTTTACGACGCAGATTCTTTGAATATGAACCCACCCGCATTTCAACAAAAATACTTTTTCAATATTTTTCTTTACGTAGAAATCAAACAAAAATAACGAACGTTCAATTGTATAAAAACGTTTTCATTTTTTTATCCCGGTACCCATTTTTCATTTATTTTTTATTAAACGATATCGATAATATGTCGTCTTGTTGGAAATTTAATATCTTGAGTGTTTTTAATACAATCCGCGTTAAAATCTTTTTATTTTCAAATGATATTTATATTCATTTATTTATTTATGACTTTGATTTATCTTATGTGAAATATGAGTTATCCTAACGACTCCGATAGGATAAGGAACGTACAAGCTGATAGAAGTTAGCGAAACACATTTCTACCAAAAAATCATATTTTTTTGATAAGGTAATGCTTGTGAGCCGAAGGACAAGAGGAGTGTTTAGCCACAGCTGCGGCAGCTGCATATATATATATATACATACATACGTATAAAAAGAGAGAGAGAAAGAGAGAGAGAAAGAGAGAGAGAAAGAGAGATTGGTTTTACCTTTTCCCTGATGTGTTTATTAATATCGTTCGCCATGCTAAGGCCGGACCATTAGAAAGCCACGCGTGTCAAATTTTCTTTTCTTTTACATTTTATTTTACATTTCATTTTCGCTTCCTTCCACTGATTTATTACAGTTTTTTTTAGCGAACCATTTCATATAATAATATAATAAGGAGAAGAAGAAAAAAAAACAAAATAATTCAAAGCTTCTCTCTTTTTCTAATTCCCATAAAATGATATCGGTCTAAAAACGTGTAAACACGTTTGCATGCACGCATGCACGCATGCATGCTTCTCCCATTTCCTAAAGTTGTAAATTTCCTCTGTTCCTAACATTTATTTTTAATGTTTCACGATTTTTTCTACATTTCGTATTATCGTTATCAATGTTATTGAGAAAAAGCGAGAAATTCGAAATCACGCGCCTTTAAAAAGAATAAAGAAAACAATACTTGTGCGTATGTCGTTCGGTAACTTATAGATTACAATTATACGAGCCGATATGAAAAAATAATCGCGCATACACAACAATCATTTTACGAAATATTTTCAATGTCTTTTAACTCTTTGAAATGTAGAAAAAAAAAAACAAAAGAAAAAAAGTAAAAAAAAACGTAAGGTTAACGCGAAATTACTTTTGCTCTGACTAAAATAAAGAAAAGAAACAAAAAGGCATATCTAATTATGACTACCTATAATAACTTTTTAACTTGCAATTTAATTACGCGAATCTCATTGCTATTTAACATCCACAATGTTGAAAAGAACAAAAAATACATGCGTGCAGTTCACACATTAATTGCGTTTCATAGAGTTTCAAAAATCACAACGATTTGAAAGATGTTTTCACTTAAAAAAAAGAAAAAAGAAGAGAGAAACACGTGAATCGAATAAATCTGAACGTTCGGACAATTAAAAAGAAGTGCATACTTTCTATCATGTTTGTGAGTCACTATATTCATCACCTTTTAACTCGGAACAAGTTAGGTGGGCTCGTTAACACGATACCCAGTAGTTAATCGATCCTCTTTCGGAGGATAAGAAGAATTATCGTCGACAATTTTGAGTACTCCTAAGAAAGAGAAAGAGAAAGAGAAAGAGAAAGAGAAAGAGAAAGAAAAAGAAAAAGAAAAAGAAAAAGAAAAAGAAAAAGAAAAAGTTTAGTCTTGCGTGAAAAGAGATCGTTAACACGAGAGTTCACCAATTTCCTTTAACATTTCTCTCTCTCACACTCACTCACACACACACACACACACATACACATACACGCAAAACTCTTTCTTTCTTTTTTTATCATCTTCGTATAAAGTGATGTTGGAAAAACTCTAGCACACTCGTAGAAATGTAATTTCGTTTGACCGCAGGATAGGTGGATACTATTTGAGTAATAGAAAAAAGAATGAAAAAAAAAAGAAGAAAAAATCCTGAGGTTTCTTTTTCGAAGGGTCAAAGTATTATTCTTGTTCATCCCTATTTTTACTTACTCTTTTTACCTTATCAAAGAGAAATTTGTTATCGGAGAATCGTCAAATTCATGATCTGAACGTTCCCTGTATTCTATGTTGAAATGGCTATCGAGTTTCCCTTCTATTATATTATATTATATTATATTATATTATATTATATTATATTGTATAATATAGAGAGAAGGCTGGAACTAGAATTCAAAATGTAATTGGGAAATTCTATAATAGCGCAACGTCATAATATTGTAGATAAGAGAAAATAATTATTACATAATTTTCATAATTTATAAAGATTTGAGGGTAATTATTATGAACCCTTTACACTCGATCAAGACTAGGTTAAAAACGATAATTCAAACGATAATTAATTCAAACGATAATTCAAACGATAATTCAAACGATAATTCAAACGATAACGATGTGTAATTAGGTTTCATTTGGGCAATAACGCTTCATGAATTACCTGTTATTTCGTATAATGTACGAAACGTTAAAATATACATGTCTTGAAGATTAAATTGTCGGTGAAATCATATCAAGATAGCTGTAAAAAATTTACCAAATATGCGGAAGAGATAGAAAAGAATTTCATTCGTGTATGATAACTTTGAATCGTATTAAAAAAAAAAAAAAAACAAAAAAAAGGAAAAAGATTCATCTTTAGCACCGACGTGCTTTTATTATCTTTGTAATTAAATTCTACAATATATTCAGTACATATATATGTATATATACATATAATATATATGCATATCGGATTTTGTGTTATCGGAACATCTGTGGTACTAATTCGTCTTATCAATTTTTCGTTTAGACGAATGACGAATTATTCTCGTGGAAAATCTATCTCGGAGAAACATAAGTAATTCATATTACGAGATTCAATTCTTATTTCCATCGAGAATACTTCTTATTATTATTCATTTTAACGATGCAAAGTTATAGTATCGATCGAGAGTACGTTCGAAACATGAAAAAGATGTTTTAAAAAAGGGATAAGGATAGAAGCGTGTAATTTGTGGAAATAGAAATTTGTGGAAATAGAAATTTGTGGAAATCACGTATCACGTATCACGTATCACGTTTCGTATGAATAATTTATATTATAATTACGAATAATCATATATTTTGTTGTATCTTCTAACATTAAATTATGTAATTTCTCTATCGGGAATAAAATTAATTTTTTATATTTTCGAGAGTATTCAACACTCAAAGGGTTAAAGAACATGTACAGAGAATATTAAATTCGTGGATAACTTGAATAGTATTGAATTATTAAATATGTGACGTCGTATTCTAATTATTTTTCTTCTTTTTTTTTTTCTCACCGCTAAAAATGAAGTACAAGGTAAAACGTTGATCCCACTGAACGAAGAAGAAGCTAATTTTATATTTTTTTTAATCGCTCCTTCCTTACATTAATCTAATTAATTATTTATACAAGGTAAATGAGTAAGGAAAAGAAGTTTCCTTATTAGCGCAAGTAAAATTCTTCCTTAGTTTCTTGTAGAGGAATGAACAAGCATATATTTTTCTGCTTGATTAAAGTATAATTAGTAAGTTCCAGTTAATATTACCTATAAAAGAGAAATTTTCTAATATATAATGAGGAAACACACGCATATTAAATAATTAATATTTATTTCTTTTACCCTTGAAAATTGTACGATCATTTTAATCGTTCAAATCTCAAGTGTCTACTTATCTTTTCAAAGAAACTTCCTATTAACTCGATAAATTTGCATTAAAAGTAAGAGTATCTCGTTTGTCGTGAGATTTTTTTTGTTCGTTAAATAGACATTTATCTCGTGGGAAATAAATCTTTCATATGTGGCAATCTCGAAAGTGAACTTTAAAGTGCCGCCAAAGAAGGATGCATGTACCAGACGTGGTTTTCATTTCGAAAAGTGCCTAGACCAATTGCTACTTCTGTCAAGTCTTTAAAAGGAAATTGAAAAAAAAAAAAAAAACATGAAAAATACTTAAAAGTACAATTAGTCAAATTAAAAGAAAATTAGAGAAAAAAAAAAAAATCATGGAACGTTTACGTACGAAAAATCTTATTTCCAATATATTTCATTATTTATTAGAAAATCGTCAAACCTTACTCGTTTACTTTATCACACAAGAACAAGAAAAATAACAAAGAAAAATAACAAAGAAAAATAACAAAGAAAAATACGTCTCTACGAGAATTAAAAAGATTTGTTGTTTTCTTAAAAACTGCGATAAGAAAGAAGGAAAGAGATAAGTAAATACGCGTGTGGAATAGAAATCGGACAATAGTGTTCTTTGATCTTTCCAAACATAGAAGACTACTTGGAATAATAGAAGAAAGATATAAAAGAAGGAAAGAAGAATTACCGGGGTCTATTTTGTTCATAGAAATCGACAAAATCCGATAGAGAGATAAATAGAAAAAAATAGGCAATAGGAAAAAGATCCGATGACCATTAATAAAAAAATACTTGCACGAAAAATTCCAACAAAGCAGAAATAAATATACCGTGTTTATGTCAAATAAAATATAATATATCATAATAAAAATAGATGCGTGTTGAAATTGTGTTATTTTAATTGTTCCCAGAGCGATGTTGGAAATACTAAATCGACGACAGGATCATTGAAAAGTACAAGAAGATGGGCGAGTCTTCGACAACATCCGGAAAACAATGAGGGTGGCAAACCACGAGTCGAATTACTTCTAGATCCACCAGGATCTAAACCTTCGACTCCTTCAACACCGCATACACCTCACACACCACACACACCTAACACACCAAAGACACCATACACCCCTGTAAAGAAGTCTAACTGGGAAGTTATCGAGCACTTTACTGGCCCACCTCGTCCCTCTATTATCACGGTAGGCGGTTCCTTTGATCGTTAGAGAAACACTTCCAAAATATTCCCCCTAAAACTTTCCACCTCGGATCACGAGAATAAAGACTTTTACGTGCACTTGAGAAATCATTTATATATATATATATATATATGAATTATTTATGAATTATGAAAATTTATGAATTATTAATTAAACGAAAAATATGTCGGGAAAATACAAGGAAAATACAAGGAAAATACAAGGAAAATACAAGGAAAATACAAGGAAAATACAAGGAAAAATATATAAAATAATATGGACAATGTTCCCAGAAATGATTATCAAAATCAATTTATTATTTTCCCAGGAAAATAGTAATTCGTTTTACTAATTACCTTGCAACTTAGCCAATCTATTATTTGTACTATTTTTTTTTTTTAACTTAAACTCTCTGAAAATCGTTTGCCTAGTTGAAATTTATTTATTTAAATATATCTCGAAAATATTGAACATTTGTTTGTATATAACAAGTTTATACAAATTGATTAACTATAACAACGTTAAATTAATTATGATCATGATGAATAATTTACAGATGAACAGAGGATCGGAAGTCGCTGTTGGTATCAATATTGTTGGGAAAGAATCAATAACGGAAACTGCTTCTAGTCCGATAATAACTGAACCATCAAGGAGATGCGCTTTCTGCAGATTTTTAAGCTCCCTTTGTGCATCACATCACTTCAAAAATCTCCAGGTAAATTACAAAAAAAAACTTAACAAGATATTATTTTCAATAAGAAAATGGTAGATTTTATGAAGCTCCGGAGCTTAAGCCCTCCACCCTCCATCTTCACTGTCTCAAAAATATTTAATGGAAATTAATCGATACAAGATTGGATAACGTTCGTCTAATGGTTTCATCGAAATACAGATCATTTATTTTCTCGAGTTAAATCTGCATTTGCGAATACGATTGAGTTTATAATCTGTTTTACGCACCCCTAAGATGAAAGCCCGTATACAACGTATAATATATTATATATAATATGTTATCGAAGACGCGTGTTCGTTATCAAGAAGGTAACTTTAACGTGTAACATGATAGATTTAATTAATCAACGGGTTTAGAGTAGAACACCAACGAAAGCAGCTTCCTGAAAGCTTCCATTTTCAAAATTTAGATTTTTATTGGCATAAAAATATCGATGAATCATGGCAAATCTAATTTCCCAACCATCCAATATCAATATAATAAGAATAATATCTTTTTTTAAACTTTTAATGTATTTTATGCTTCATCTAATTAGAATGCTTTCAAGAAGAAACTTTTATTATAGTATAGTAATGCATCTCTAAAATGCATCTCTAATATGCATCTCTAATATGCATCTCTAATATGCATCTCTAAAATGCATCTCTAAAATGCATCGAAATTGAAATACCAAAAGAATATTTTTCTAGAATAAAATTGTCACGAATATTTTGTTTGTTTATCCACGTTTTAATTTAATCACAGATATACTACGTTCTGCGTTTCACGTACTACGGATAGATGCTATATCATAGTGAAAGCTTTCGCATAAATATTCAAACAATTCATACATATATACGTAAAAAATAGAATAAAAGAAAATATCTAAAGTAACGTTATATTTCATCGTGAACTGTACTCGTGCCACACTGAATGTCCAAAAAATTGTTTCTATAAATATAAACCCATATAAACGTATATAAAAAACTACTACTACTATAAAATCAAATATTTATATATAGTAATACTATATTTCGACGTCAAATTTACGCATGATACACTTGATGTTTCAAACAAACAAAAATAAATAAAGTATAATAAATCAAGTATCAAAAAAAAAAAAAATTGCGCGAAGATTTTGATTAAATAGAAAATAAATAATAAATTAAACACTCATCTTTTTTTCTTTTTGGATGATCGATCAACGAACAAAATTTAAAAGTCAGTTGATTAATCGCAATTCTTATGAATAAATCACGATGATTTTCCAAATGTTACTTACATAGTTTCATCAAGCTATCGATCATGAACGTAACACATGCACACACATAGGACACAAACATATATATATATATATATATATATATATACACTTTTCTATGATGTTTCGATGATAATAATCGTCATGATAGCTTTGAGACGTTACCGACGAAAAATGATATTTATCAATTTTTGAAATAACCGAAAACGGTTATATATATTACTGATAAAATCGCGTTCGATATTATGACGCAATTCTAAATTATTGAAATCTTTTCATTATTTGCTTACGTTAATCCGTATTTAATCTTTATACCAATATCGCTATAAATAGTGATTCGTGACGATGATACGAGTGAAAGAGACAAAAGGAAGAAACAGGAAGGGAATATATAGAAATATATTGTATGGAATGACAGAAGGATTTTGGTCAATCTAGAATATATGCTTCAGGTGTGAATGTGTTTAGAACACCAATATTAAATGTTTTTAATCTCCTTTAAATGAAACAAATGTACAAAATGTTAACAATGTACAAAAATGTCTACACAATGTCAGTAAAATGTGCTTTAGTGGGATGTGCTTAGAATATGGAGGGAGGGGAAGGAAACAAAATCTCAAGCTACTGTAAGTAAGACAAATAAAAAAAAGTAACGAGTATATATGTGTATATATATATATATATATGTATGTGTACGTACGAATAGGATATTAACCCTTCGTCCGGTTTACAACAATTGGATTTCGAAAATTTGCATGAATTTTTAATAAATTTGTAGAGTACATTAAAACGAAGGAACAAATTTACGACAAAATGGAAAAACATTGTTTGAAATATCGTAAATAATTATTAGATTATGTGCACACGAGGCGTCTATTTTTATCCATAAATGTGTAGCTTTTCAAGATGAAAGGAATAAGAGAGAAATTGATAGGTCGCGGAGCTTTTAGTGACTTCCATCTTCAGGAAAGCTCTCTATCAGTCGCTATGGGAACTCGATAATTCTCGATAATTCTCGATAATCGTATGACTTTTTACGAGTAATCCATATATGTATTTACCCAACATCGTATGCGATTTCTTTTGTTGCATGATACTAGATAAGGAGACCTTTGATAAATGGCTAATACAAACACACACGAGTATACAGTAAAAATATAATATAATATATATATATATATATATAGGGAATATCGATCCGAATTAGAGAGGAAGAAAAAATTGAAGAGAAAAGGAAACCTCTCTCTTTCTCTCTCTCTCTATCTTATTTGATGATTTGATAAATGGTTCATACACGTTTGCAATAATAAAATATAATATATCGAATAATAATAATCGGTACTTATATAAAAAAAATAAGTTTGATCGATCAAATTTAATGAAAAATATTTTAACGAGTAGTATGTATTAGATTTCAGATCACAATTTGATATGCCTTTGATACATGCATACATACTTCTTACATGTATGCATATATATATATATATATAGAGAGAGAGAGAGAGAGAGAGAGAGATTGGCAGAATGTCTTGAGAATATTAATAATTCGATCGTCTCTAATGCCATACGATCTGCCTTTCTAATTTCAGGTGGAAATGCTCTACCAACGTTATTTCCTTCGCATGAATCAGAGTAACATGACACACGTGTTAGGTCTACTAGCAGGATTGGCATTCGCTTTGGGAATGCTACTCATCGTTAGATTGATTCTAACTGATGACGAACCCTTACTTATGCTCCTTCGACGATCCGAAAATCTTTCTCTCGCAATTACCCTCGTCATATGTATCATCGTTTACGCAGGTAAGTATTCATTCTAAAAAATAATACACAAAAAAAAAAACTAGGTAGAAACAATTGTTAACATATCCTTCTCACATAATCTTCAAAATTATTACGTTATCATATTAAATATATTTATTTGATCAACGTATATCCAAATTAACTGCACGCATATTACTTTTTTTTTCAACAAATTTTCCTAATTGTAACGTATCTGAAAATTGAATTAGTTATCATGAAATATGTTGTATATCTTTATTCATGCACCTGTATCTGAGTATATATAAGTATATTACTAAATACCCTATATATTCCATTTTGTAAAGAAGAAAAACCGTTTTTTGTATTTTGCCTTTCAGGAAGAACCCAACTATTTTTCTTCATATTTTTCTCTCTCCTCTCTCTTTTTCTTTATTTCTTTTTTCTCCTTTACACGCAATCATATTTTACAATGTTCCATACTCTCGGATATTAATGGATAGTAATAACGAAGGGGAACTCCCTATGAAAAATCTCATTAATTGAACTATGATATATTATATATTTTTCTTTTTCCTCGATTGAAGAGTAAAGAAAAAAAAAAAAATATTGAATTGATTAATAATAATTGCAATTTTGTCTTAATATAAAAAAATGATAATGAAGAAAATTATACCAATATATATATTATTTATTTATATATAAAGATAATATAAATATATAATACTGATAAAAATAAAAAATATACAATAATAAAAACGATCAAAGAGAGAGAGAATAAGAAAAGGAAAAACGTAATAATACAAAAGTCTAAAATTTTGTTATTTTTGATTTTGTATTTAATCAGCATTAGTAGCAGCCATTTCGAGGCCTGGAATGAACGAGATTTGGTTGGCTGTTGTCAGTGGTGCCGTATTGGTGACACTGTTGGCTTTACAAGTTACCCTGAACATTCATTTGGCCTACTTGCACGAGATTCAGCAGAAAAATTACGAAGACGATGAGAACGAAGCATCTTCCTCGTCATCTTCGTCTTCGACGTCGTCTCCTATACCCTCGTCTTCATTGTTCACTATGAGAACGAAAGAACTTCGTACTGGTGGACCATTGGCAGCTGCTTGGGCAGTTTGCTTTTTCATCTACATGGCATATGCTCTTTTACCGATTAGGTTACGACATGCCTGTATCGCTGGAATCTGTTTTTCGATTGCTCATCTTGTTGGAGCATTACTATTATATCCTCAGGATTATCCTGCTATCATGGCCCACGTGAGTACATTCTCTCGTTTTTAATCATTTTATTTTATATTATATTATATTATCAGATGAATTTTTTTTTTTGATTTACCTTCGTAAACTAACAAAATTGTTACAAATTGTAGAGATCTCGAATTATTATACTTGCCCAATCTCTCAATCTACCTTTAAAACTCAAAGCAATACTCGAATAATCCCAATTGGGGTATACTTATACGATTTGCATTATCAAATATCATGATGTATTTTAAAAAATAGAAATATTCTCGTATTTAAAACGCAATACGTCGATCGATATTCTACAATGGTTTTCGCATCTATTCAAATGAATAACTTACAAAAGATTTCGCATATATCTAATTACATATGTATTATATTGTATATATATATATATATATATATATATATATATATATATACGTTGATCAGTTTTGTTTGAATTCAAGCAATCTCGTGTTGAAATTTATACAGCAATCTCTGCCTCTTTCTCTCTCGATAAATTTTCCTTTCATTCCAACGATTCCATATTTCATTTATCTTTTCATCGAGTTAATCCACCTATAATGACAATTGTAGCATATATTTTCCAAACGAAAAGAGATAGAATATCTATAGAATATTCTATACATTCTCGAATATGACATACTGTGCGATAAGTTCTTCGTGCTATGGATAAGAGATAAGCAAATAGATCGATCGGTGTTAGAATAGAAGTGACGGTGAAGAGAACTTTACAAGAGGGAAGGAAGAAAAAAAGATCAATCGAAAGTAAGTAAGAGAGAGAGAGAAAGAGAGAGAGAGAAAGAGAGAGAGAGAGAGAGAGAGAGAGAGAGAGAGAGAGAGAGAGAGTGAATTTAAGATAGAAAGGCTATACTATCTATTCTAAAATCTCATGAAAAGAGTTCCTTGTTATTGGATTTTGTGGCGACTGAAAGTGTCTTCATCCATCAAGTTACCAAGACTCTTAAATTCCTTTCCTACGCGATTACAAAAGCAACTTTTATTACGTTGAAAGCTTCGACAGTTCCTATGTTCGATATAATTCATGAACTACAATACATCGAGATATCTGAATTGATTGAACAAAAATGATATTGTCCTATTTGATTTAATTGACGAGTTAGTATCAATTGTAACGATCGATTTAATTAATAAATTGACGAAATATCTGACTAAAGAATAATTACGTACCTATCGAAAAAATCTAACGTTTAATATCGATCTACAAAATATGTCAGGTTTGTTCAGTAATTTTGAAAACTAACACTCTGTTGTTCGTGAAATGCAAATTAAAGGACCCCAACGATAAAGGATACTCTAAGCGAAAAATAGTTTTCCAAATTGGTCTGTTCGTTCCATTCTCGTATATTCTTCGATTATCAAATTACAATATTAATGGCCCTTGTCGTATGTTCGACGTAATTGCAAGTCTGTCACTCTTCTAGTGGTGACACAAAGGGCAAAGGTCGAACGATGCTTTCGAGAAATATATGAACTGGCTAATGAACTCTTGAAGAGAAAGAAAAGAAATAGACTATATATTTTCAATTTATTTTATATTAGTTTGTTTTTTATTATCTTATTTAAAAATAGAAAAACAAAAAAGACAAATTATTTTTCGTTTTAATAAAAATGAATTTGACTTGTGTCGCACATATATCGTATAATATATTGTATAATAATATTATATTGTATATATACGCCTTGTTTTTGATCAAAGTAATATCTGAAATGTAATTAGTGATAACGAGTTTAACGTGACAGTAATTCGTTGGGGGAAAACCACTGGTCCGATCATGGACCATGATATTGTTTGAAAGGAAGGAAGACGATGCATGTACGCTTCGAAGTAAACGCGATCTCTAACAATCTCAACTAGCCAGTATATTAACTCTACTTCCGTAATGTTCGGTATACCGGGAAACAGGTAAACTCAATGAATTGACTCGGACGTCGATGAAATTCGACAATTACGTCTGAAGGCAGTTCCTTTGGAGATGACTATGTACCCACTTATCTACAAGCTCCTAGACCGATCAAAGAAGTTCATTCCTGTACTACTACTATAATAGAATTCGCTTCGTTTATCAGCTTTGTATCATTGTGTCATTTTTCTGATACAATTAAAGCCTATCTTTATTGTTTTCTTCTTTCTTTCTCTCTTAAAAGAAACGATTTAAACAATTTTTCATTTGATTCCATTTGAAAAACTTGTGCAACTCGTTTAATTTCAAAAGTGCACTTTATAAGAAAAAAAGTACGAAAATATAAGCCGAATGAGCGTGCATCAATGATCATTAAATGTAACGAAAAAGAAAAGAACGATAAAAAAAAAGGAAAAAAAGGAATATACTCGTTGATCAATAGAGTCACGTAAAAAAGATGTGTAGAGAAAATCCGTGAGAGATTAGAGTACATAAGAATCATAAATCATGAGCTCATCATGTAGCCCTAGTTTTCTCAGTAACTATATATCTGCAATCTCAACGTGTTTGTTTTATCCTATCGACTACTGCTACTTGCTACTACTACTACTACTACTACTACTACTACTACTACTACTACTACTACTACTACTACTACTACTACTACTACTACTAGATAATATGATTAACGAGCGATAATTAATTTTGTAAATTTCTGGCACGTCCCATCGCATCGTCTTAATTAAAAAATGAAAAAAAAAAAAAAAATGCACGCAACCCTTTTGTTTTTTTTTTTTTTTACAACCGCTGCTGCAAATAAACGCCAATGCACAAGGATAGAATATATGAAAAATAAATTCACTTATCGTCGTTTGCTTCGGTAACGTTAATAGAAAGGAAAACTATGAAAAAGTCTGAAGAGACCGAAAAAAAGAAAAAGAAAAAGAAAAAGAGAAAGAATAAATCTCTTTTGAAGAGAGTACTTGTAACAAATATATTTGATAATTAAAATACAAATCCGATTCTTCCAATTTTCATAGTGATCCCATTAACGAGATACGTCGAGGAGGAGCCTTTCCATATCAAAGGATTCACATTTTGAAATTTCTCCAAAATTCAACTCGATAAAATCTACAATGCACTTTGTTGAAAAGCTTAAACATCGATTTATGGAAATCGAAGGATGTAGGTCACGGTCGACATAGATCGATTGAGATCGATTGGATAGTTCCCACATTGGATAAGAATATTTGAACGAATATGCTACGATAACAACAAGACGAGTCTTGAACAAACGATCGAATCAATCCTTTGCATCTAGTGATCGATTAAAACAAATTTATTCTTAGTCTCCAGAGAGAGAGAGAGAGAGAGAGAGAGAGAGAGAGAGAAAGAGAGAAAAGGGTGATAACTAGTCGTAGACAATGTTTCGATTCCAGACGAGAACTGGACACGACACCGACAAAATTTAACTCGAGAAATAATCGTAAACTTTAATCTATTCCCAAAGCTAGCAGAGAGAGTGTGTCACTTTGTACAATTAAACTGGTCATTTTGAAAGTCCCATAAAGGAGTAAACAATTTTATATGAATTAATTTGTTGAGTCACAGAATTTGTTTTGACAGTACGACCTAGTTTTACGAATTATCCAACGAATAAATCTCTTTACCAAATGTTCCTATTCAACAATCGCACTTTCCTAAAGGACACAAATTTTGTTTTTTAATTAAAACAATTACGCGATTGGGTTATTAATTTGTTATATAGTTCAATTATACGATAAACTAATTGTTTTATACTTTCCCAAAGTAAAACTTCAAAGTCCATTTTTATAATAAAATGAAAATCATCAATTCGGTTAAACGGAATCTTTTAAATATAAAATAAATGAGGAGTATAAAAAATTGTATTATTACGATCGTAAAAATAAAAGAAAAGAAGATAAAACAATAGTTCGTAGAAATAAATAAAAAAAAAAAGAAAAAAAAGAAAAAAAAGAAAAACTTTCCTCGAGAAAGAAACTTTAAGAAGTAGCATTTCTTTTACGTGTTTGCATCCAACTTTTCCCCAGCGACTTGCCGTACTTTTCTTTCCTTTCTAACATACACGAACGCGAGTTGAATAATAATTTATTGACCAATGATCGAAGACAATCAACAAACTTTTATCCTCAAAAACACCCGTAAGACTATCCTTAAATAAATTTCTTTTTTTATCCTCAAGAGAGAATACATTTATTTTCAACTGAAATTTATAATTTTTCTCGTGTTCATATAAACCGATGAATCATTTCTAACCCGGTTGCACCACCCCACGTGGTGTACACGTTGTTTAATAAGAAAATTACAACCATTTACAAAATTTAAATTTCAAAACAAAAGCAAGATAAAAGAAAGATACAAAAATTGTATAAAATATGGATAAATTTAATCTGAATTTGCGGGTTAACTTAATGCGTGAACTTTTTTTTATACGAAAAAGAACTTTGGCCAGTGAAGTGTCGTCTCGTCAATTTAATTATCGTTTAGAAAAGTGTGTTTGACCGAAGAGTCAACGATAGTATCCGAGTAGAAGTCAGCAACTCGTTCATTCCACACTCGTACACAAGTCTATCAAGGGAAAAACTTAATGGCCAAAGTACCAACAAAACTACCCTTCCCGTACCCGTTTATTCCCCGCTTTTCTCTCCTGAGATTCAACATGGAATTTCTCGTCTTCGTCTTCGTCATCGTCATCGTCGTCGACGACGACCTCGTTTCTTTGCTCTTGGTCAATCGTCGAACCTTTCTATGGGACTATCGCGATGAATATTTTATTCTTTTAACATTCACTTCTCCGTTCATTTACATTAGCCGAATATAAAAGCAGACGAAAGAGGACTGCTATATAGGGTGAACTAAGACAAAAAAAAAACTTCAAATACATATTTCCTACGCTTGTGATTTGACAACAACAAAAATATAAAAGCGGAACGCAATAGTAATTATAATCTTAAAAGAAGTTTCGAAAAGGGGGATATCAATTGTGTACAAAAAAATTACCTACAAATAATTCCGTAATGCATTATTTATTTCTCTCGATCTGATTTAATCTTCTTTTTTTTCATTTATCTTTAGAAAAATTTCATCTCGGTAGCAATATTATTAAGAATTGGAAACGATACGATATAATATTTGCTAAGAATAAAATTTCCGGTTTGCGTCCTGAAAATGAAATTGCTTCGAAAGGTCGAAACCTCTTCTTTTTATTACTTTTATTTGACACGAAATAAGCAAACCCCAAAAACCATTTCATATCCGTACTGTTATTTAATAAATGAAAAGGATTTTTTGTTTTGTTTCTTGTTTTGTTTTCCTGACTAATAATATAATAGATACTACTATCTATATGCTATTTTTCTATTCTTTCTTCTATACTTTCCATGGCTCCCCATAATCAATCAACTATCCTATCTTTTAATCAAACATTTTTTTTCTTCATATTTCCCATTGTTTTCCTACGTTCGTTATTTCTTTTTTCTTTTTTTCTTTTTCCCCCCCCCATTTCCGATGCACCTGGTGGTGAGATTCGATCACATTTCCGTCCGGAAAACAACGGTCCTTCTTTTTTCTCTCGTAACAGTTATTTTGCAATATTTCCCATCAGATACCGTAGATGATTGTGTTAGAAAGATGAAAATTTTGTCAAAATTCTCTTAGAAATTGGCATATACTTTGTTACAATTCGAAAAATGTTTCATTGAAAATTGGGACGTTTCGTTATAGAAACCCAGTAAATACGTCATATTTTTTTCCAATTTTTTCTTTGACGTTATTAATTAACAAAAGAACGAACAAGGCAACAAAATAACATATACAAGCGGGCGTGTATATGTTTATGTAAAATATATGCATGTAAGAGAGAGAGAGAGAGAGAGAGAGAGAGAGAGAGAGAGAGAGAGAGAGAGAGAAAGACGGAGAGAGAAAGACGGAGAAAAATAAAAGTTGCAGAAGCATAAAAAAGGGATAAGCTGTTTATACAAAAAGGTTCATTGGGGATGTTGTCAACGGATAATTAGTGGATATTGTTCACTGAGTCTTTCTTCTTTCTCTCTCTCTCTCTCTCTCTCTCTCTCTCTCTCTCTTTTAATAATACTAAAGATGTTTTATGGTTTCAACGAGATAACGTAACCGAATTTTTCTCCAGAGAAACTCATTTTTATACGATTTATTTATACGGAAAAATTCCAATGAGAAAAGAACATAGGATTTCGAAGAATAGATTTAAAATGATTTTACAATAAATAAAAATAAATGAATTTAATAAGAATTATTATCGATATTAACGATTGTTTTTGATTTGAAAAAATAATAAATATAAGATAAATCCAAATTTTGTAAGCGTGGCTTATTTATTTTTTAAAATCATCTAAGAATTTTGGTTTAACATTGCATGTTCGAATTAAGTATTGTTCTCTTTTTATCTAATTACAAATGTTATTCACGAATGATACCAAATTCGTAATAATAATAGAAAAATATAAATAAAAATAGACAGAGATAAGTGCAATAATGAAAATGCAATACACGCACGAGTGATCTTAATTTTAATGAAACGATAAATTCTCTCATTTCTTCATATTTCTCTTTTTCACCTTTATTATTATTTCTCGTCGAGTTACATTTTCTACTGAGTTTTGAAATTGTTGCCTTTACGAAAGTGAAAGAAGAAGAAGAAACGACAAAAAAAAAAAAATAAGGAGAAATTATACATTGAAATAGAATATTCATAAAGAATAATATCAAAGGACGAAGTACTTGAAAAACATATGCGCTTAAGACGGTGCTACTTTCGATGTATTTTAAACATATATATTCAGCATAATATATTGCTAATGTATGCGTAAAGTAATATATTAAAATATTAATGAAATATAATTAAATATGTATACATTAGTATCATTTTAATGTAGAACTTTTATCCGTAGTTCACAGACGACGACACTTCGAGACTAACTCGACATTGTATACAGCAAATAAAGAAAATAATAAAAGTACTAAAACTTTTGAAATCTATAGAGGAATCAGGGAGAGGAATCAGGGAGAGGAATCAGGGAAGAATCTCGATAAATAGGAGAGAACGCGACGATATAGAATTCCGACTGAAATTCCAACTGAAATTCCAACTGAAATTCCAACCATAGTCTATTACTACTCTCATTGAGTTGAAAATGTACATATGTAATACACTTACAATTAGTGTACATGTAGAAATAAACATATATATATATGCATGTAAAGCTTTCTCGAGATATTCGCACGGTGTTTTAGGGATATTACGGGGTTGCTCGGAAAAAAACTTTGATTAAAGCTCGTTGAAGGTAACAACGTTTTTTCTTCGCGCGTACAGTTTCTCTTCTATTTTTGTAAAAACTTAGAACAAAGCTTTTGCATGTACATACACCTCCTATGTGTTAACGCGTGTATATATATATATATATATACGTATCTCGAGTAGTATCTTTCCGAGCGTTGCAGGAACGTCGATTACTGTCGTCTACACGATGCACTTCGATGTGTCGACACGAAATACGTCCTTTGACCCGAATAACGTCATGAAAATTACTTTGAGAAATAGCTAACGCGAACGTGAACCTGTAAACGAACACGAACGCGTACGCGAACGCGAATTTCTCCATAAAACGATGGAGGTAAATGTAATTTAGGTATAAAAGGCATCTTATCTTCCTTCGGGGGATTATCAGTCTAGCCATACACTCTTATGGGATTAGACGTTAGTAAAAGATACAAATGAGACAGCTCTCATAAATATGTATATAAATATATATTTGTATATATATATATATATATATTATATTTATAAACTCACACCACCCACACGGAGTTTATATCAACGTACATATCGTATATCTTTCAAATACAGTAGTCTCTCTTTTAATTACTTTCTATGTGAACTTTTTCATTTAACTTCGTAGCCGAAAAAAAGAATCTCTGAAAACGTGCGCGTATAGTAAAAAAAAAACAAAAACAAAAAAAAGACAAAAAAAATAGAAAAAAAGAAGAAAAAGCAAACGCTACACGCAGAAACAAAAAAATAAACGTAAACTAATCCAAATGAAGGGTGGGCGCGAGTATCACCCGTTCGATTTCATTTCGAAAAGTAAAATCTCTGGTGATTTCAAAGTAATATGCTAACAAAATAATAATTTAGAAATGTATAATGTAGAACTTTAATTTTTCGTAACACGTAAACTCTAAATAAATTCTACGAGACGCGTTAATTAGTAAGGAATGACGATAAAGTACCCAAGTTTTATGAGATCGTTTGAGGATCGCGAATTGTACCGCGGTTCTCTATTTTTCTCTCTTTCTCTCCCAGAGTATTTTCTAGGAAAGAAAAATAAGTACGACAACATGCCAGCGACCTGTTTACGAACTAATTGCATCTCGTTAGAGCTTAGTTTTCCAACGAGAAACAAGTTGATCCAACGTTGGCAACGTGCACCGATCCCTCTAACCCCTCTTCACCCCCCTACCACCCCTCTTCATCACCAATTACCTGTCCCTTTTTCTCTGTGTTCGTTCTTTATTACTTCAAGTCAATCAAGACCAAGTATTAAAAATTAATCGATGATTTTTAATCGATGATTTTTAATCGATGATTTTTAATCGATGATTTTTATTCGTTTATTTTTGCCCCTTTTCTTTCTTACCCCATCTCGGGAATTTTTATATATTAATTATATTATATTTTTGTTCTTACTCTTCTAATTATACGCATTCAAAGTGCAATTTCCTCGATTTAACACGAAATTAGCATACTTTCATCCGAATTTTTTTCCTTTTTTCTTTTTTTTTATTTCTTTTTCGACAAATCTCGTACTTATTCTCTCTTTCTCTCTCTCTTTCTCAGCGTATTTCTAGGAAAAAGTTCACGTTAGTCTTTGACCAGCCATGAAGTTCGTAGAAAATTTTGAAACGGTTGAAGGATTGTGAAAAAAGAAAACAAAAAAGGGAAAAATAATTTCGTTGTGTCGATTATTTACGGCCGTCGGTTTTCGTTGCACAACGAGAGTATTACGGCCTTTCGTTTGTAATCGGATTAAATATGGAAAGCTATGTGCATATGTGTGTATATATATATATATATATATATGATACATATGACGTGTGTAATATCGTGTAGTACATGCGTAAATATTTTACGCTTGTCAATTTAGAAGTTTTACAAAAACGAATCGTTTTTATTTCCTCTCCACATGCGCTCTTCAATTATTTCAATGATTTTTTCAAGCATTCTACTACTATCGAATGGAATTCTTTATTATTTCTAATCGTTTATAAAAAAAAAAAAAAAAAACCAAAGAGAACGGAAGAGATGCAACAAGAAAAAATTCAAATAAATAATATATATTTATAAACAAATTTTTATATATACGGATATAAAATGTAAAACGAGGAAAAATATATCTATGAGAAGATAAAAGAAAATAAAAAAAAACATAAGATAGAACAAATTTATCGGGGTTTTTCTTAACAAGTATTAATGCTCAACAATTAACGTCGCTCTTAGAAAAAAATATAAACTCGCAAATTAATTGTGCTATAGAGGATTACGTAGTTATAAAAAAAAATTATATCTAGGGAAATATATATAAGAAACTAAATAATTGGAGAAAAATTCAACAATTAGCATTTATCCGTACGAATAAAATGAAACAAAATGAATGGTTAAATTGTTATCAAAAACGTTTCATAAATATAACGCAAGGTGAAAATGAAAAAGAAAATGAAAAAGAAAAAGAAAAAGAAAAAGAAGAAGAAAAAGTAGAAGTAAAAGGGAGAAAATAAAAAGGATAAAATGAAAGTAGCAGAGAAAAGGGCAAATCGATATTTTGTTGCACGCGTTGGTAGAAGTCCTCTTCTGACCCTTTGGTGAACGGTCCGAGAGGGTGGTGGTGATTTTTTCTTTTTAAGACCTCTACTTCTTGGCATCAATGTGAACTACTCAAGGGGACCACACACTCCGACGATTTAATGACGCGAAAACGCTACAACGAGCCATGACGTAAGATCGTCCACTTTTTCCCTCTCTACGAAACAATTTCTAAAACAATGGCCTCTTGGTTGACTCACCCACTAAAAGAAAGTGAAAATAGGAGAGAGAGAAACAAAGAGAGAACGAGCAGCTCGAAATAACCTAAATTTATGCACGTAAACATTTTTTTTTTAAACGTTTAAACGTTTTGATACTGATTGTAAGTCAGCAAGTAATTGATTGATTGACACGTTTTCATTCAAATTTATATATTTTCAAGTATAAACCATTAATCGAATAGACTACCAGTACGCGATAAACGTTCACGAGATAAAGGTCTCTTTCTTTCTCTCTCTCTCTCTCTCTCTCTCTCTCTCTCTCTCTCTCTCTCTCTCTCTGTCTCTTTCTCTATTTTCCTTGTACAATAGAACCAAAGTAATTTATTTCTACGTTGGTATCCACTTAACGAAACTGCCAGAGTAGTTCCGTATGCTCGAATCGCCAATTATTCGTAGATTATTCATCTTTATATATAATCGTTGCGATTGAACGATTATAATTAAATTAAAACAAACAAAAAAATATAAAAAAGAGAGAAAAGCCGAAAAATCGAAAGAATGTTTTTTACAACAGAAATGTCTTCTCTTATTTTTCCTTTTTCATTTGATATTACATCCCAATGCAATTATATTCGTGAATAAAACTTTCATTATGCAATATAAATTCGACTAGGTTTTCTTCAATTTATCTTGTAACTTGTTAAGAAACAACTACTAAAGAACATTTCAAACATACAATATTAAAGAAGGGTTCTAAGCAATTGCGTATAATTGCAGGACTAAATTCGCAAAGATTTAGGGGGAGCAATGTCTCTTAACTTATACACGTTACACGTTACACGTTACACGTTACACGTTACACGTTCGTAAAGGGAAGTTCTCGAGGATACCTTCTGAATAATTGACATTCGTGAAACGAATTTCTCTTTCTCTTCCTCTCTCTCTTCCTCTCTCTCTTCCTCTCTCTCTTCCTCTCTCTCTCTCTCTCTCTCCCTCTCTTTATGTCTCTCTGTGGTCTTGTTGTACTATAAATAACTGGACACACTAATTTTCTAGTTCTGTTAAAATTCTATGCACATTCAATACACATAATTAATTCGTAATATTCAAACAACATATTGTGTAATGTGATATTAATTTAATTTAATTTTAAAATGATCTCTTTTCCTCCACGTTACTCTATAAATATTTGAACAGGTCAAATTTCTAATTTCATTAGAATTCCACATGCACGTTATAATTAGTACTCATAATTGAAATGATACGTATTCGTTAAATTTAATTATCACCAATATAATTGTTATTATTTTACTAACGATATTTCACGACGGCAAGAGTTTATTTCTTATCGATCGTTCCTACGATCGATTTAATTTTTCTATTCGCTTTTTTCTTCTTATTCTTCTTCTACCGAAAATCTTATCGTAGAATATTTTTCAGTACAAATAAGAGAAAATCGCAATAGTTTCGACGTGTAAAATATCGAGGAAAATATCGAGGAAAATATCGAGGAAAATATCGAGGAAAATATCGAGGAAAATGTCGTGGAAATTTGACGATCCTACAGGTGGTTGCAACGAAATTCGTTTCAAGATTTTACTATCACGAAAATGTACAAATGCTTGTTGAATTTTCGAATCTAATGTATATTTTTATTTATCAAAGATCAAGAGAACCAACCTTCTTTCTTTTTTCTATTTATATTTAAATACTAATTAATATGACAAGTCGCGTTCCTATCAATCGTTACGATACAATTTGGAATACTACAAAATAAGACGAAAAAAAACTTATCGTGAAAATTATACATACTAATTATAATTAAAATATCATTATAGAGAAAATGTTCGAATAGTTTAACGCGAGAATAAGGAAAGTTTTCGTACTATCGTACGAAACCTGGATTTGGAAATTTTGCTAGATTTCTCACGTTGCGAATGACGATGAACTCTACCTCTCTCTCTCTCTCTCTCTCTCTCTCTCTATTTATCTCTATCTCTACGAGTTATGATTACCCTGGGTGATTACTATGCGAATAACGTTGGAGTCCGAACTACGCTCGAATCCATGCCGAGAATTCATATCAATGTAATCAACAAACTCTACAATCGGTACAATATACATTGGTGACATATTTCAACCTGAAATCACGAAATAGTTTATATTCTTAGTACCAGAATAAACGTTCGATCGAAAAGAATTATCGAAATGATATCCTATTGTATATATAATATAAATTAATTTCTATTAACTATCTATTTTTTTTTCTATTCTATATAAAGTAAAAAACTAATGTAATACAAATGAAACATAAAGGATGCATCATAAATAACAACACGTTTGAATGATACTAATAAATTAACTTTCGATTAGAAATCATTTGAGCATAGGTAATCGTAGTAAAAGCTACTGCACTAACAGACTAGTTTACTAGGATTTTTCTAGCGAGATAAGAGGTAGCAATCCCATTTGTATCTAATCGTAATTTGACGAAAGTTTCTCTCCTAATTTCGAGGAGAGTTCGAATAACAGAAAGCACGAATAATAGACAAATAAATAGAAAAGTTTTCAATTCTTTCTTACGTATAGGTATACACGTATAGGTATACTACTCGCACGTACGTTGCATCCATACCCCATAAAAAAAAAAAAAAAAACTATAGTCTATACGCGTATATCTTTTTTTTCATTTTCCTTCTTCTTTTAAATTTCTTTTTCTTCATTTCCACTTCCTTTCTTTCTTTCACCACTTTACTAATCCGGCATTAAACTTTCCCATCGTAGCAAGTTCTACGATCCACAGGCTCATAAAGGACTAATCCGGTATTAAAGCTTTCTTAGTAGTCGTCTTGTTCATCGATCCTTCTCCTTAAACGAAAGCTCTAATCCAGCAGTCGGGTTTCGGGCTCATTTTTCATGCAGCTATTCATCGATACTACGAGACAAAGAAGAAACAGAAAGAAAGAAATACGCGTTTTGTTGAAGAAACTTTTTCCTTTTTTTAATTCCTTTTTTCTAATCGAAACTAGTCAAGAGAGATAAGATAAGATAAGATAATCGAAACGTAGTAACTCGAGATTTAAAAAGATCTTCTATTGAAACTTTGATCCGAGGTTACCATCCGACATTTAACTAATAAAACAAATAGAATTTGATTAAAAAGGATTAACTTAAAAGAAAAGTCATTTAAGAAACGAGTTCGAGTTTTTAACACAGACTTCATGAATTTCTTAAGAAAACGAACGATTTTAATTTCATATCTTTTTTTTCTTTTTCTTCTTTTTTCTTTTTCTTCTTTTTTCCTTTTGTTCTTTTTAATACGACAAACAATTACTGTCATTAGAATAAAATGAAAAAAAAAAAAAAGAAAAAAAAGGTCACGATTAAAATGAACAACTTTATCGTGACAATTGTACACATCTACTACAGGAATATGATCGATTAATCAATTTAAATGTTTAACCAAAGTTAATATTTGCGAGACAATTTTCTAATCGTTATAAATTTCTAACAAATATTAGAGAAGAGAATGATCGATTAATGGAAAATATTGTTCGGTTGCAGCTTCTAAGTTCTATCGTCGTGGTTGGTGGGACGAATGTTGCTGGTGCCCTAACTCATCATCCTAGGGAATTAGCACAACGGCAAGCATTCCTTGAAACTAGACAATGCGTCGAGGCACGATTAACAACGCAACGAGAAAATCAGCAACAGGTATGTATCGATTTCATTTTATATCGAAAAATATAAACAATATTATAATATAAATTCTATATCGTGAAAACCTTACACCGACTATTATTTAAGCTTCGCCTAATCTATTTCGAAAATATTTAACCACAAAAAATACTCTACAAATAGAAATAAATTAATTCAAATCAAATTCTCAGTCCAATATATTATCGAATGTCAGTGATTTATAAGATTCTTTTTCTTCGATCATTTTACTAGTTAAAGTAATTGGAAAATAACGGTCTAATAGGTCAATTGGGTAATATAAGGTTGGCCAAAAGTTCCTATAAGTGATTTTCAAAAACAATTTTTCTTTATCAAGCTAATTCTCTTACCATCAATTCGTTAAATTATAAGCTTAGAAACTTTTGACTCATCTTATATGTATAAAAGGGTCTTTCTTACGAAATTACGGTTAATCTTATGTGATTATACGCCAATTGAGCATTTCTTTCTTCTACTTCTTCTTCTTCTTCTTCTTCTTCTTCTTCTTGCCAATTCATTCGTTAAAAATGTGAAAATTGTATAATGATTATTAATAATTCTGCTGCTGGTTACTTTTTTTTTCCAAAAAAAAAAAAACAGAAATGAAATAAAGCTAACAAATGAATTGACAAGATAAGGAAAATTTGGATCTTGCATTTTTACATAATTGCATGATACATAATATGTTTAAAAGTAATTATCGTTATGGGGATATACGTTTCGTATTTTTTTTATAAAATACTGAATCGTTATTTAAAAACGTTCGCTATGTTCGATGGCTTTGGTAAAAGCGATCAAAAACTGTCAATAACATACGTAACCAGAACGAGAATGGTAAAAGGCAAATACGGTGTGACGAATGAAAATCGAATGCAATTAAAATGATTTACAAGTCCATTTAAATAGTCCATTTAAATAGTCCATTTAAATAGTCCATTTAAATAGTCCATTTAAATAGTCCATTTAAATAGTCCATTTAAATAGTCCATTTGATTATTATAGTCAATATTAAAATTCATTTTCCATGATGGGGTGATATACAATTTATGAAGAGATTTATTTTATTACAAAGTACAGACAAAAATACGAATTCAATCAAATATTCGTAAGAATAATAAATATTGAACATTCATTAATCTACATTTTAATGATTACACTTTTCTTCGTTTATCATTGTCGTGGAAGACTTTGTAATTCTACGAGGTATTGTGTACTTAATCAAAAATCGCACAAACGTGTTGTATGTAACGTGTTGATACTCATCTCTGCCATTGCTCGTAGGAAAATGTCGAGAGAAATGCAAACATCTGATCGGAATTTTTCATTAGACAATTGTGCTTTAAAGTTTTTCTCGATTAATCGATCGAAATAAAACAGGCAAGACTTGTATACGTTTACTTTTATACGAATCCCTTTACTGTCCACCATCGAAGTGAAATTAAATTTAAAGCATTGCTTCGTATTCTCGATTGGTTAATAAATAATGTCGGAATTTTTAATATCAAAAATATAAGCATCATTTATTTATTAGGCATAAAAAACTAAAAAATAGTATATCCTAGTAAGCAAAAATAATTCCGTGTTTATTTAAATACAAAATATTAATCATATCAATAAAAGAGATTGAAATATAAATTATTACAAATTGTGACATTATTTATTAGGAAATTCAATGCATGTAATACGTACGTAATTATGAACTGACTCGTAATTTAGAATGAAAAACAAGTTAGAGGAACAAGTTGAAAAATAAAGCAGCTAAGTTAAGCCAAGTCAAGCAGAGAAAGTATGCTAAAGTGAAAATGTGTTTCCGTCAATCATCGCAACGGCCATTCTCTGACATATTTACATTGCGATGAATCGCTCCCAACGTTGGAAAACGTTCTTCCTTATCTTCTCTTTTACCTTCTCTTCTTTCTATGAACATTTGTTCCTGTCATGTAATATAAATAACGTACACACATTTTTTAAAGAAAAAAAATATATAAAAGTAAATAAATAAAAATAAAAATAAAAAAAAGAAGAAAAAAGAAAATCAAGATCGGTTTTGGGAAAGAAAATCTTGGAGTTAACCATAGCACA
This sequence comes from Polistes canadensis, assembly GCF_001313835.1. Taxonomy (NCBI): domain Eukaryota; kingdom Metazoa; phylum Arthropoda; class Insecta; order Hymenoptera; family Vespidae; genus Polistes; species Polistes canadensis. Next base: position 190,389 of record NW_014569825.1, read on the forward strand.
GACTCGATTTTACCGGCTTTTATTCGAGATTGGGACGGGATTTGGAAGCTTTCAACGGTGAATTGGTAGAAAGGCAATATTTGGTGGAATATCAAATGTTTAGTGGTTGCCTTTTTCACAAGAAATACATCGCAAGAATGTGAAAATATTTCTCGTAAAAAGAGGAAAGAATTTATTTCTAAGCTGATTTCAACGATTCTACGTACACATATGTATATACGATTAATAATTTATCCATTAATCGAGCGATTTTTCAACACGCGAATAGAGTTATGAAATGAAAAGAAAATACACTTGAACAAACAAATAAGAACATTATTGTTAATAATATTTTAAGGAAAAAAAAATATTCAATCATTGAAATTCACATATTAAAATCAATGTAACATAAATATTTAATCGTGTATAATATAATACAAATGAAAGAATATATTATTTTTTGATTAAATACACAATTTCATATAATCCCACGCATTGATGGAATACTGTAAATGAGTGTGCATGCCGTTTTATAGAATTAATTAAATAATACTTTTTCACATGTCGAATATATAACCCGTTTGTATTATACGCCAACTCTCAATATTCATAGAATTAATATTCTCTTGATATTCGAATATGTACTTTCAAATAGTATCACATATCATCGAATATTTACATATGCAGAGATAGATATACACGTAGCTAGTTAGATGTAAAATGTACATCATCCAAGATGTATATCTACAATATTATTGTATAGGAAACCGTATAGCGAATCATTAATTATCCAACGAGTAAATTTAACTCGATAACGTATTAATATAAATCATCGAGGAAATATAACTTAAATCAACTTAATAAATCTTAAATAACCCAAGGCTACAAGTGGATTTCAATAATAATTACTTTTCTCTGATTATTTAACGAAATGCGATTCGTCTAATCGTAACACAATACGATTTTCGAGACTCGTGAAAGCAGAAGTAATTGATAAAGGGCGCGTGTATTAATTTGCGAATGTGTGCAAAAGAGATAGATAGATAGAGAGAGAGATAGATAGAGAGAGAGAGAGAGAGAGAGAGAGAGAGATAGATAGAGAGAGAGAGAGAGAGAGAGAGAGAGAGAGAGAGAAATCATTTGAAATTTCAATGAGACTTTATGTCGTAGGTTCTCACGAGTTATTAATCTATATTTGCATTACACGTACGTATGTGAACGTATTACGTAGGTAAACCTTCTCTGTATACATGTGCGTTATATCCTCGATTATCAAAAGCTATACAGGAAGAGATGTAATCCAAAAAAAAAAAAGGAAAAGAAAAAACACAAGTATAATATGAAATGGTAAAAAGAAAGAAAGACCAAAAAAAGCAATATTTCATCGAAATATTAGAAAAATCAAATAATAATAGGATCGATATATAAGATCGTCGAGAAGAAAAAGTTATTGATGTCGTTGAAAACTCAATTTTGAAGATTGGCTAAAATAAGATCGTTCGACCTATTTTTTGTTGTTGTATTTTTACTCATCGCGGCAACGAATATAAGAACAATTTTTATTCTTTTGTTGACAAGAAAAATATGAAAATATGTATTCCTGTAAAAATGTCAGCAGAGATGGGAAATGATGAAAGATTTGAAATAAATAAATTCCATAAATAGTTTTCTACTCCGACTTTAGGAAAGATTATTGCTGAGCGTACTTCCAAGACACGTAGCAATGGAGATGAAAGCAGACATTGCTGGAAAGCCAAAAGACACGATGTTTCATAAGATCTATATTCAACGGCACGAAAACGTTAGGTAAGTTTCTTTCTCTCGTAAAAGAATTTATTAGTATAAATCATATTTACCGGGAGAGAGAGGAATGAAACCTGGATTTCTAAAGTTAATGTTAACGTTTTAACGACTTTTGTGTTTGTTCGTTCAACTAAATAGATTTTCTCATAGAGATGAAAGAGAGAGAGAGAGAGAAAGAGAAAGAACTCGTACTTGACATGTAATTTAGCAAACGACAAGGAAGTATTGTTCGAATACTGAGAAGTTCGTTTAAGCGGTCCATGTTTCTTTGAATGTATGTAATTTAGAGTAAATTTTATAGCAATTGAAGAAGATTCGTCAAGGATTTATTACTCTCTCTCTCTCTCTCTCTCTCCTCTCATGAGTACAATGTTTGTATTAATGCACATTTGCATATCGACCGATGCAAAATGTTCTATAAAGAAAACTTTATATTTGTCTGGTCTCTGTGTATTTTTCATATTTTTATTTGGAATTTAATACTATTTACGTCTTCTTTCTTGTTATAGTATTTTATTCGCAGACATTTGTGGTTTCACGTCACTATCTGACCAATGCACAGCAGAAGAACTTGTACGATTGCTAAACGAATTATTTGCACGGTAAGATTTATTAATATGACAATGGAAAAACGAAATGTCAAAAGAATAACGTTATTTTTCCAATTCGAACATTTCTACGATAGTAGACAAAATCTAGAATATCGATGAATCGATAATAGAACTATTGTTCATGAAGGTTCTCGCTTTAGCTTCATAGAAACCTATGAATGGATAGAAATTGAACAATAATACACGACTATAGCTATCCACGAATAAATATCGAATGCTAAGCCATTTTGGAAAAATCTAGATTTTACATTTTTTCAATTTTCAAAATATCTAACTTTCGTAATATTTTGTCATCTAATTAATTTACTTATTAATATCTTTTTTAAAAAAAGAAACGCGTTACAATATAGTCGTGTTAAAAACCATCAGTCTAAAAGATCGACGGTTTGGAAGGATAGCCGTAAAAAGAGAAAAAACAAAAAAGTGAAAAAAAAGGGTGTATAACACCCCTGACTGATTTCTCGACGTGCTCTTGTTGCCAAAGCACGTCGATGGCTTTACATTTTTTGCTTTCGGTATTTTCTTCCCACGTAGATATCGAACGATCTTTCCTCTTACGTAGCAGAGAGAAAGAAAAAGGACAAACAAAAAAAATAATATAATGAAATATATTATTCCATATATTATATATCGAATATATTATCGAAATATTCTCAATTATTGCGATTAATAATGGATTCTGTAGTTTCTATATTACAACGAATCTGTAATTAATTATTATAGCTTCAATTAATGTGGAAAATCGAATCAAGATTGTTCGTTCACACACAAATGCACACACAAATTGCACACACAAATTGCACACACAAATGGCACACACAAATTGCACACACAAATTGCACACACAAATTGCACACACAAATTGCACACACCTATAGATTCGTATGGCTAACGGGTATTACTCTGAAAAGGCTAACAAATAAAAAAGATAAAGAAAAGAAAATACAAAAGCACAGACACAAGGGAATCCTGGAAGAAGCTTTTTCGGGTTCTTTTCTTTTTTCAGGTTTGACAGATTGGCTGCCGAGCATCACTGCCTGAGAATAAAACTCCTTGGAGATTGCTACTATTGCGTTTCGGGTCTACCAGAACCAAGACCCGATCATGCCCACTGTTGCGTAGAGATGGGATTGGATATGATTGATGCGATCACGTGAGTTTATGATGTATCGTCTTTTTGTTCCCCCTTTTTTACTTCAATCTTATAATTATCATCTACAATATTAACACCTTGTCACCTGTCATAATATCAAAATTCGCAACAGATTAAATCTTGAATAATGAAACATTATTTCATTTTAATCATTTTAATATTGCATTTTAACATGTTTTTATATATTTTTGTATCCCTTCTAATTTTAATTATTTTCAATCATAATGTGTTCAATGTATTATTTTATTTCAATATTTTGTGATTAAGTACGCATGATTATTAAACGAATTGAATAAAGTGATCATACTTCTGGGATTTTATAAGAAAATAGGTTTATGTTATATAATATATACTCTTGATCTTTGATATTTCGAAAGTTTTATAAAAGAATTATCATTTGATTTTGAATTCACTTAGACTGGTACGCGAAGTAATGGCAGTAAACGTAAATATGAGGGTTGGTATTCATACTGGACGAGTACTTTGTGGAGTTCTAGGCTTGAGGAAATGGCAATTCGATGTTTGGAGTAACGATGTTACTTTGGCTAATTACATGGAAAGCGGTGGTATACCAGGGTGAGTCGGAAACAAAATATACATTATTCTGGCTGTCGAATGACTTGTGTTAAAATAATTCAAGAAGAAAATGAAATATAAACCCTTTAGTAACTTTATCTTACTTTACAAAAACACACTCATATAAGTATACATAGCACATAGTACATATTTTTTCTTTTTGTTTCTTTCATCAAAAACTAATTTCACCCAAAAATTAATATTTACCACTGTGATACAAAATATACTATAGTTATTATTGATACATAATTTAATTTGTTACATACTTTTACTTAATTATATTTAACATGCACATAATGTAGTATTAAAATATATTTAATTATACTTTCTAATTAGTATAAATTATAATATAATCGTCTATTAATTTTTGGGTCATATAACATTCATAATGTATTAGAAAAACTTTCTTTAAAAAATAAGAACAATTCTATATTATTTTATTATAAAAATAAAGTAAAAAAAGAAAAAGAAGGTCGATAGACGTTAGCCAGACACTTTTTTCAGTCGAGTGCATATTACAAAAGAGACCTTGGATTGCTTGGGAGGATATTACCAGGTCGAGGAGGGACGTGGCGAAGAGAGAAACTCTTATTTGAAGGAGCACAATATCGAAACTTATTTAATCGTTCCTGGCGATACTTATAAAGACAATGTACCTGCATCTGGCATAAAAAAAGGATTCACGATAAATGGAAACGTGTCAAAGGAAATGAGGGTTATGGGTCATGGATCCCAACATGGCAAACAAACCAAGTAAAAACATATACCAATGATTTCTTATCTTTCTTTCACGGACAATTAATTACGATCAATTCATTTGTACATTTCTCTATTGATACCTTCATTCAAAATAATTTGATTTCAATAATTACATAGTTTAGGAAAAAAAGATAGCTGATTTATTGTTTGGGAAGTTAAATCTATTCTTGAATATATTTGATGCGCTGATTCCGAAAATATCACTAGTATTACTCTACAACTCTAGTTTTTGAAAAATGCCATATCCTGGTGAATGCAGAAATAATCATTTAATAATAAGGTATACTTGTTTTAAATTATTTTCTAGCGTAAATGGGAAATACTGTGAGAGTCTCTAGTGTTAATTCGATTTAACAAGTATCAATAATTTTCTAGATACGTATACAAATAAATCAGATCACATGTACAATTAATGATATTAAAAAATAAAGCTTTTTATACGGTATCTTCCTAAAATGATAGATGATAAATTACAATTGTTCGTATTTTCGCAATCACCGAGCCAAATATATCCAAGAAAGAGACAAACTTTTCAGACAAAAATGTGGGCCGAACAGTAATCATTTTATTGATGTCTCTTGTTTCAAACTACTTTACGTGTTTTTTTTTTTGCTTTCTTAATAGATTAGGATTTGGTGAGAGTGTTGAGTGCGAAAAAGATCCAGAAGATGAAGTAAATGAATATCTTATGAGAGCTATAGACGCAAGGAGCATTGACCGTCTAAGAGCTGAACATTGTACGCCTTTCATATTGACGTTTCGAAGGCCTGATGTCGAAGAGAAGGTAAAACGATAATCGGCTTAAATCTATTACTAATATCCTTTTTCTCTTTCATTTTATTTTTCTTCATTTTGATATCACGAATTAGTAAGAGAGATGACCAAATAATGGGAAAGTTCAATTTAATTTAAATTGTTTTAATTTCTACATATTATAATACAAATGACCTATATATTGGATTGGATTGGATTAGATTGAATTAATAAATCCTCCGAATTATATTTCAGTACCTATATAATAATTAAATAAAAATTATAATTTTTAAAGAAAAATTTTTTTTTCTATAATATTGTACAATGGTGAATACAATGGTGAATCAAAAGTCTCTAAGTTTGTAATCAAATTAATTCATATTTTAAACAATCTAGAAACGTTTGATCCACAATATGCATATGTATCGTCAAACGAACAAAATTTTACTCTTTGTTTCGATTAATTTTTCCATATAAAATTATCTTCTATCCAACCATCCCATTATTTGGTTTTAATTGTTTCTCTCTCTCTCTCTCTCTCTCTCTCTCTCTCTCTCTCTCTCTCTCTCTCTCTCTCTCTCTCTCTCTCTCTCTCTCTCTAATAAAATATAAACTAAAACCGGTAATGTGTTTCAGTATTCACGAGAAAGAGACAGGATGCTTTCCGCCTACTTTGTTTGTTCTGGTTTCGTTTACATGGTTGTTGTGGTTGCTATAGCCATTACTCTTTCCGGGTAAATATATTAACAAATTATTTCACATTCTCTGCTAATATTTTTTTACCAAGTAGTTGTATATTTAATATCGTGATCACACATATTCATTGTAGATATATATTAAATTTATATTAGACTATATTTAATGAGAGAAACCCCTTCACATAAATACACACGCCCCCACGCATATATTGCTTTTCATCGATTGGTAATAATTTTTTTTTTTTTGATCTTATGGTTATACACCATATATATCATACATTTTTCAGGAGTATATATTTCTACGCGTGCACCGGCGTGAGCGTATTGGTGATAGCTTTGGTAAATGGCATTCTACTTGCTGAGAAAAACGAGGTGAGTTTTGGTGGTTATATGCTAGATGTATATAATATGTATATAATATGTATATAGTAATGTACATATATACATATGTATTCTTACTTGAATGTTTCTTCTCGTATATCTATCTCTACATTTTTCTAAAGTTGATGCATATATATCGTGCACATTCGTGAGAAATAAATCATATACACCACCCTCGCTCCCATACATACATAAATATAAATATAAATAGATATAGAAATATCTACGCGAGCATATACACACACACACACACATTAGCATGCATTAGACGTACATATTCGAAAATGTTAGAATATCTATGACACGGTTATTCGTCGTTGGATCGATCGTAGCAGAAAACTCTTTGGAAAGTTGCCACTTCCTCTTAACCTTGACTACTTGTCGAGATTCCAGGTCAGTGCCAAAATTATCGATTCGTCCATTATGTTTTCGATGATAGGGACTCTTCTACGAATTGATTTCACTTTTATCCTCCTCCGATAGCTGCTCAACATGATCGCTATCCGTCGAATTCGGTTTCATCTTCTTTCCAAATGGATACACACATTTTCATATATTCACATATATATTAGGCTTACTATTGTATATTATATTATTCAATATTTTATCTTTTTGGTTTATTTTTCTTTGATCATAGACGGTACCAGAATGGGTAAGGAATACTGCTGTGAGGATTTTTGAAAATCGAATTATTGCACAAAGCATCGCTACTGTCGTTGTATTTTTAACTTTCATCACTGTTCTTTCACCCATGGTGAGTAATTTTATGATTATTTCTTAATAGAAAAGAGAATTATTTTGTTAGAATTTAAACGCGCGTTGAAAATTTCGTAAATATTTTCTAACATCCTTTTTCGTTCAATTTAATCCCGATTCTTAACTTTTGAATTACTTTGGAACCAAGGTACGTGTAAAACAAGATCAAAAGTTTTTCATCTAACGTTTTCCAAACAATTACAACTTCCTCTCTCTCTCTCTCTCTCTCTCTTTCTCTCTTTCTCTCTTTCTCTCTTTCTCTCTTTCTCTCGTTCTAATTCTATTTGTACATTATCTATTCGTAACCCTTTCCACGTAGAAACAGTAATTCAATACGTTTTATCTAGCTAATGGCTAGTAATGGTAATTAGTACGATCGCTTTTCATTATCTAACAATCGAGAGAGAAAGAGAGATAGGTATGGAGAAAGATAATTTGTCGTAGAACAGGAAACACACAACAGGAGAATCACAACTAATCGTTCCTATCGTAATTTGTTCTTCTCTCTTCTCGTTTCAGATAAAATTAGATGGAAGCGAAGCATGTGGAAATAACAATTTGACTGCAAGCACAGAATGGCTTAACAATTCGACCGTAATGGTTGAAAGAATCGAAATAAAAGATGGACCATGTTACTATTCTCTTTTCTCCGACGTGAGTTACAATTAAAATGTATTATTATTTTCGACAAATTATTATCCCATCTTTATATTAATTGTTTAATAATTCCTCTATATATCTCAAAATAATATAACAATTATTACTGACTTGTGTGAAATTGTCGCGTTAAAGTGAAATGAAAATTATTGATCTCATTCCAACAATTTTAAAGATTATCTCTCATATTTTTTAATTAGAAAAACGACACTACCAAGAACTCATTTACACACACAATTATAAAACGTGATAGATCTTGTAATTAATATTTATCTTTGAGAAGAAAGAGGAACAAAAAGAAAGGAAAAGAGAGAAATTGTTTCCGATAAATAAATTCTTCCATAATCGTACATACTAACGAACATTATGGGTTTTGCATGTTTAAAAATCCCTTATAAAATTAACCCACAGATTTTCTTTGTTTTATCTCAACAGTTATTTCCTGTTCTGGTGATGTTAGTTATGGTGACCTGTGCGGTATATCAAATTTTAACTTCGGTTCTCAAAGTCGCTGTACTGGGCATTGTCGTGACCTGTTATTTAGGTGTTAGCATTTATCAAGCCACTAACGATGATAGTCTTGATCCTGCCGAGAAATGGTTAGCCGGTGTACTGGTAGTTTTTTTTATGGCGTGTCTGGTCGTTCATTCGCAACATACCGAAGCTACATACAGGTAGTACTATTAATAAATACGAATACAAATAAAATGAAAAGGGATAAAAAATGTTTAGTCACAGTTCGCATATTTTTCCAGAAACGATTTTTAAATGACATGATTACACATAAACTTTTATTCACAATTTATTACAAATTTATACACACAGACTTATTTACAGTAATCCTATTCCTTAGAATGATCAAAATAAAAATAAAAAATCGTATAATCTGGACTTAACATTTGTTATCCCTATACTACATGCATGTAGAAATATTTACCATGAATTTGGAAAATTGATTCAAAGTCGAGAATTAAATAAATGTATTCTTTTTTCTTTTTTTTTCTTTTCTTTTCTTTTTTCACAGATTAGATTTCTTATGGAAACTTCAAGCAACCGAGGAGAAAGAAGAGATGGAACATCTCAAGGCCTACAATCAAAAATTATTGGCGAATATTTTACCAGAACACGTGGCTGCCCATTTCCTTTCCACCGTTAATTCCGACGTAAGATAATTGATTAATCAACTTCGTAATATCGAATACACCATAATTAACGCGTAACAATTGTTAATACATTAAAAGTCCCTAAGTGATTTTAAAAAAAAACAGTTAGTTACCTTTTTCGCGTTTGGTGGATTCGCAATCACGAGTAATTTTTTTTAATTAATCAATTTGATTAATCGAAAACGTTGACAAATAAAAAAAAAAACGTATTTGACAATATCCAAGAATAATAAACTGAATAATAATAGAGAGAACTCGTGAAAGTAACAAAAGCAATTAATTTCGTATAAATGTAAGTAGGATAGAGAAAATAAAGGCGAAAAAAGTATATACTAACGGATTTTTGAGAAAATAAAATTTTCAATAGTCGCATCGTATGCAAGTACAACGTTGTAATCGAAGTGCACATGCTTTTCTAGGAACTCTATCACGAACAATGCGATTTCGTTTGCATAATGTTCGCCTCAATACCAAACTTTTCGGAGTTCTATGTCGAGTTAGAGGCGAATAATGAGGGCGTCGAGTGCCTCAGACTTCTAAACGAAATCATCGCAGACTTTGACGAGCTTCTAGCGGAGGAACAATTCAAGTACATCGAGAAAATTAAAAGTACTGGTGCCACCTATATGGCAGCATCCGGTTCGTATATATACATTCTTGCTTTCTTTCTTCTTTCGTTATTCTTTTTCCTTTCATTTTTGTTGGATACAAAATTGTTATTTATTTGGAAAATCACTGACCATATAAGTAAAAATAATATTATTCTATTATCCTTCGAGAGAGATGCATTTATATTTAATTATTTTTCCGAAATTAAAATAAAAAAAAAAAAAAATGAGCAAAATTGAATCCCGCATTAAATCAAATTACATTGTAATTCGACAATATTATATAGATGCATTTAAGGATAAGTAAATAAAAACGTACACAGTTACGCGATGAAGAATCAATAATGTGAGCATGTCCGTTATTTATACATTTAAAAGTATTGCTATTTATAAACGCCTTCAAATCGTTTTCCTTTTCATTAGGCCTGACGAAAAGCACCTGTGACATGAGGGACTACAAACATGTGACCGCCATGGCGGACTATGCTTTAAGAATACGCAAACAGCTGGCAGACGTTAATGAACATAGTTTCAACAACTTTAGGATGCGTGTGGGGATCAACATAGGGCCGGTATATATAATATCCCTAATATTATTAAACTTTACTTATTGTTAAACCTTCTATTGTTATACTTTTATAATCATTAAAAATACTCGCGTATACGTATAAAAACAGAGACGTATATTTACATGCACAGGTTGTTGCCGGGGTGATAGGTGCAAGAAAGCCGCAATACGACATTTGGGGTAACGCTGTTAACGTGGCCTCGAGAATGGATTCTACTGGAATTTTGGATAGGATTCAGGTCACCCGAGAGGTTCACGATATTCTATTGGCCAAGGGTTATCCACTTATTTGTCGTGGAAGTATACAAGTTAAAGGAAAAGGCAGTATGATAACGTATTTCCTCAATGGACCACGTGATACTACAAAGACGAGGATTAATAAAACAGAAATTTTAACGAGGGCTAATTCGAATCACAACAATAATGCTAATGTCAACGAAAGAATGTCGTCTCCCAATAATGGTGCAACACTTTGAAGAAGAAGAAGAAGAAGAAGAAGAAGAGAGATGAAGAAGAATGAAAGAAAGAAAGTCATTTTTTTGAGATTATCGATAAAAATATCATTCTTGTGTGCTTTCTTTACACGTTTAGTACTGATAAAACTTTGATTATCTGGCCAAGTTGTACAATATTTTAGCGACGAATGAAAAAAAGAATAAGAAGAAGAAGAAGAAGAAGAAGAAGAAAAAAAGAAAACATATATAAGATTTCATTTCTGATTTGTTGATGCAATTTATTTTCTGGCTATGGTCCAGATAATCGATGCTTTCGTCGTATATACAACATATATATATGTAATACAAAACTACACATGTATACGCGTGTGTATATATATATATATATATACGTACGAACGTACTTTGGATTTTTCCGTCTCTGTCTCTTAGATTTTATTTCTACATTGAAAGAAAATATATCAACAAAAAAGAGAGAGAAACGATATATTGATGCGGTGATCGTAATCTCGACTTTCTTGTTTATGACATTAATGATTTTTTTTTTTTTTTTAACCATAAAAATATCTTTGAATATAGAGATATATAAAAAAAAGTCCGTATTATTGTTGGCTTTCTTATTGAAAATTTGATAATCAATGCTAAGATGTGATCTATGAAAGTGCATATCGTTCTTTAGATTATTTCAAACGTCTATCGCTACTTTTAATGAAATTCAATCAAAAGGAAAAGAATATTTTTTAATTATATCGAAAGAATAAAGATTGAATGAATTCAACGTTCGTTTCGATAATGACTTTTTCAAAAAAAAAGCTCAAAATATAAATACGAACCTCTTTTTTTATTTATGATACTATTTTTTCTATTTATTCATTTCAACATATCAACTTTTTCTACGATATATATAATATATGAATTTTCATTTTTTTAATATATTCATCGATTAACTATTCTATATCTTTAAAAAGACTATACATTTATATGACGGAAATATCATAGTTTTTTCATTCGTCACAAGATTAACGTTAAAGTTAATACAAAGTTCATTCGATTAATATTTTATATTACAAATATAAATATACATATATATACATATAAGAAGAAAGAGAAAATATGTGTAGTGCATTTAATTACCTCATAGTATGATTGTGTTCAAAAAAACGATAAAAGAAAAAAAGGATTAAATAAAAAGTCTAACAGTAAAACAAAATATATCGCGTTCGATAGGGAAAATTAATAATTCAGTTCTTTCCAATAAACATAATTTCTTTCTTCTTTTTTTTTTTTTTTGTCGTCGATAAGTTGAATAATATTCACGGCAGATAATAATTTTCCTCGATAAACGGCAGCATTAGTCTAATATCGATTAACTAACTCGTGCCATAATTTTTTTATTAGTAGCAATTAAGAATTTTCTTACACAATTGTTTGTTACGAAATCAATTATATACATTTTTTTCTTACATATCATTTCGGAAAACGTTACAGCTGATTTCATATACATATACAGGATATGATTTTCAACTACAAATAAACTACAAGTTTAAAAAATTCTATATTCTATCTAATAACTTTTAGTCTCTACATACTTCTAGTCTATACATATTTGCAAAAAATCTTTTTAGCTTGTTAGCAAAATTTGGATAAAATTAATCAAAAGTACCTTCAGCGTAATAGTAAACGAAAAAAAAGACAAACATAATAATTAAAAAATCATAATTTCGAGTCGTGAATAATTAAGAAAACAAAAAAACGATTTTTTCTTTATATCTCTTTGCTTATAAAAAATATGATTTTAGAAACATGTTCCTAATAAGTGTATCTACAACTGTACCTACGTGGTATTAAGTGCATCGATGCGAATGAAAGATAATTATTCAATACATTTTCTCAATTAGAACGAAGGAAAGTTCAATATGCGTTTATATAATAGTCCAACTAAATATATACTTAGATATATAAAAATATAAAGAGCAAGCAAGTATGTAAATAAAAATGAGCGTGCTTTGTGATATTTGTAACAAGTACATGCGACTTTTCTCTCTGTCTATCTTTCTCTTTCTCTTTCTCTTTAATTGTTAATGCGTGTCTAACGTATGAAAATAATATATAATGCTTGATGATTAAGCTTTGACGTAGACAGATGCAAAAGCTATTATATATATATATATAAATGTAGTAGCGAAAAAAATTTCATTTTCTGTATAATAAGTTTTAATAACATCGATAAAAAGTTTGTATTAATTGTATCATAAGATATGAACATTTTCGAATCTAATCTAATGCGATAATAGCTTCGTTCGGTATTAATTCAATCCGCGTAGTATGTACACTTAAACTAATTGAAAAAAGTAAAATGAAAAATGCATTTAAACAAATATAAAAGAAAAAAAATATGAAAGTTATAAATCAGAATCAAATATTTCGTTAAATCTTTATCGTCTATCATACTATATTTACTTGTATCTCATATTTCTTAAAATGGAACAAACAATTATATATATACATAAATTAAAGAAATAAATTAATAAATGAAAGAGAAAATTGAGTAAAGTTTCGTTGTGTATACAGGTTATATATAATACATTGCTGGCAGGTCCAGTTATTATGATGATTATAGATTATTAATATTATTATTATTATTAATATTACAACATTAAAATAGATAAGATAAATACATTATATATGAATTTCATATATGGAATATAAGAAACGATAAAGATATAGTGAAATCGATCATAAATAGTAAAACTTTCGATTGGAAATATTAATTAAACGTTTATTGTTAATCATCGTGTCTAGTCTCGTAGAGAGAATTTCGTTCTGAGAGAAAAATCGAAGTAAATGTATCATAGAATAGGCAGAATGAGGAACAATTTCTTATCGAATCGCTCTATTTTTAGATATGAATTCTGCGATTTAGAATTTTAGAGATGAATTCTGCCATATATATATATATACTTCTATGTTATAATAAGAATAATAATGATGAAACAAAACAATACAACATGCATCCATCCACAGAAACACAGATGCAATCACAGACAGCAACACGCACACATATTACTATTATTACTACTACATACAAAAAAAAAGAGGACAGATAGTGCAGTGACTTTAGAAAGTCAAGTCAATATAAAGTATGTAATACCTGCAACATCTTCAATGTGGCCTAAGTTATGTGTCTACATTCAGAAAATACTTCCACATTATAAATAAATTCAGAAGCCTGACACAAATTATCCTTAACGAGAAATGCGAAATAAATTTTTATTAAAGTTAAAAAAAATCGTTAAATAATTTATTCATTCATGCATATTGCTCATTCATTGATTCATTCTTCAAGCATGTAGTAAATAAATCAAGTGATTTTTGATTAGTAGTTAAAACCAGTTCGTTATTTTATTTCTTTCTATTTAAAGAAAAACAAGATCTATGCGAAACTCTAATATTTCTTTCTTGGTCACATTGGAAAAACGACCTATCGATTATTAACTCTTAGCAAAAAATTAGCGTGAACAAACATTTGTTCACAAACACATACATTCATATAATCATTCATTTAAACAGAAAAAACCAACACCACGACTACTAAGAGAATATAAACTAGAAACAGTGGAATAGAATCTTGCCAATACTAATGACCCTAAAACAAAAATTAATTTTATATATATATATATATAACATATAACTTATATATTATTTTTATTAATTCATTGTTATATCATAAATGATAGAGCATTACAGACCTTGAGATACTACTGTAGAAATTGTTGTAAATATCCATTGATAAAGCGGTACTTTTTAATATTATTCCTTACAGCTTGAAAAAAACCTTACATTCTTAAACAAAAAACTAGATGAAAAGGGCATTTGACAACTGTAAGTAGAAAAAATATTGAC
>NW_014569826.1:0-31929 GCF_001313835.1 Polistes canadensis
GAGAGAGAGAGAGAGAGAGAGACTTTGATAAAAATAATTAAATAATTAATATTAGGTTTTATTTTCAGATTTTTTTCTTTTAGTTTTATTAAAATTCGATAAAAGGTATTTTTTATACAGATAATCTTCTTGTTGTACAATTAACTAGATTTTCCTAAATTTCGTATTATACAAAACGAAAAAGTAGAATAAAAAATAGGATTAGGTATTATATACACGTATTCCGAAAACAGTATGTTAAAAAATATATATATAAATATGTAAATATGTATTTGGAGAAAAGTAATGTTAAATTCTAATATTCTAAAATGTACGAATAAAAAATATCAAATGAGAAATTGCTTGCACAATTGAATAAAACTCTGATTGTGTCTCGTATTTTATAGGCATTAAATTGTTTTAAGAATGTCGTTTTATGTTAGATGGGTGATTTACCTGATAATTGAATTTTTTTACGCGCAAACGAAAGCAATTATTTTTTAAAAGTCCAAATACATGATTTTATTATTCTTTCTAATCTATTGTTTCAAGTATATGTGTATTTACTTACCGATTGATCATTTGATTAAAATTTCTTCCAGAACGATGATGATTATTATTACGAAGAAATGAAATAAGCAGATGTTGAAAAAAGTCTTACCGTTCGTTTCGAAATTTCGACTTAAGCTTGTAAGATAAGTGTCGAGCACAAAAATTTCCACCAGACACGCGTCAAGCAAGTGTGTCCTCGGAATTTTCTATATATGCATGTATGTATGTATTATATATACACGTATGTGTATACACCTATCTATAGGTAAACTAGATAAGAAAAACATCGTCGCGTTATTTTCAAAGGCAATCATCAAAAAAAAAATGAAATTGGGATATTTTAGAATTCGAATGAAATCATTTTAACATTTCCCTCATTTCTCTTTTTTTTTTCTTTTTTTTATTTTATTCTCTTTCTTTGATTTTTTCCAAATTATTACATAATACAAAATGACACAAACTTTCTTTACGCACGCAAGCACGCACGCACACATACACGTAGATAAATTTTATTATTAGAAATTTTTATACACACACACACACACACATATACATGGCACAAACACACGAAACTTACATCTAATCAACATCTGGCTGATTATTCGAACTATATAATTTCTTTTGCCGATTATCTTTTTTCGATAATATTTCACGATTTTATTTCAAATATTATAGAAATGTCTTTTCGAAAATACGTTGTGTAACATTTGTAATATTTTGCTTTTTTAAATTAAAATTAAGTTAAAAGAGAAAGAGACTCGATTATTCGGGGGACGTTTGAAAAGACATTTACGAGGTTGTATGTCTTCTGTGCAGCAAATACACTTAACTAGTTTAAGTAAATCTACTATATATGTGCAATAAATACATACATACATTCATATATACATTGAAAGAACACGTAATCATATCGTCTGGTGTGTCTTTTAACAAAACCAAAGATGCGGAGCGTTATGAAACACGCACTTGCCGGAAGAATGCTTATTTCTTTCTCTCTTTTTCTTTTCTATAACTTAGCTCAATGTAATATGTACAACATGTTACATGTATACGTGGTTACGATAATTGCATTTGGTTTCTTAGTCGACACTTAAGAAACTAATTTATTAACCCGTAGTTCTTAACGTATCGCCACAACTTTAGATAAAATTCAAAGAGATATAGAAAAAAAACAAAACGAAATAAAAAAACAACAGAGACTATTGCTTAACGTGATTTGAATAAAAAAAATACGAAAGTAAACATTACATTGAAATATTTCAATGTAAACCATTTAATCGCACCCTTTTTGTTTATCGTTAAATCAATCGTAATATTCGATAATTTTAAGCGAAAATTTGTATAATCAATTCAAAAACTTTCGTTCAATGTTTGCCGAATTAAAAATACAATTTTTCTTTTCGTTTTTTTTTTTTTTTATAAATTTTCGTCAGAGGATCATATTTTTAACACACATAAGTAGATTAGTCGTTAATTCATGCACGAATGCATGTATGCATGGATGTTCTTCTTACACATTGATACACATTGAAAAGATCGCGTTTCTCTCGAACAAGGTGGGTGGAGTTCGAACTCGCTTGCTTATCGCGATAATTAAATGGAGTTATTTATGATAGGTATACTGCGAACTACGAACGCAATGTCGAGTTTATAATGTTCGCTTCTTTCTATGCGCGATATCTAACTTTAATATCTCGAAAGTATAACGAGTTTTGTTTGTCGTCTGGTGCCATCGTTGTCTCATGATGGGTCCATCTTCATCTTTTCTTTTTTTTTACAAGATTATAAAATCTTAAAAATAATATATATTCTTATTTGTTAATCACATCACATAGACTTTCTTCTTATGAGATAATAATCAAATAATTTGCACAAAATATACAACGTCGAATATAAAATAATTGATTAGGCATTCTCGTTTTATAATAACATACATTTTTTTTTTTTTTGTTAGATTTTTAATACAAAATGTAAATTTTTAATACAAATTTATTTTTAATTAATTTTCTTCGATATTATTCTACAATGGAAAAATTAATTTTTCCCCCCTAGTGTTTAATAAAATGAACTTTAGGTAATGAAATATAACTATGAAAGTTTATATGACGTTTCCTTAGATGATGATTTCGAACATTTCGTTTTATATTCGATAAAGTTTCGCCTTCGCCGCCATTGTTTCAATCGTTTATTGTCAAGATATGTCTTTTAACTTTTCTATTCTCCTCTTTATTCTTTTTAAATTTCACAGGAGGAGAGATGGGATCACACAGATGGTTTGGTGACAATTTGTAGGAAGGTGTTACGTAAGGGAAGGATGCACAATGCATTTGTTGTGCCTTTCTAACCGCATCGAAAGAGAAAATGCATTTAAATGTCTATACACATTTGTTACAGAAAATTTTATGGTACAGGCATTGGAGTTTAACACGCGTTAGAAATAGGGGGGGGGGGGGGGGGAAGGATAGGAAGAAAAGAAAAAAAAAAGGAACAAATAAGAATAATTATAAAATCAACGAGGTTACGTACAGGAAATGCATACAAGAAAGAAAGAGGTTATGGGGAGGGGGGTTTTTTACAATGGAACGTTCTTTATCGCATTTATCAGAACAATTTAACTGTTATATTTTCCACAATAAGAAACATTACGTTGTATTTGTTCCAATTTTATTCAACCCGGTGGTCCATGTATTTTTGATTTGCTTTTAAACAATGGAAATTAATTGTTATATCACAATTTAAATGATGAATTTATTTTTCTCGTGTAACTTTAGTAATATGATAGATAATAACTTACTTGTATTTTACTGGTTAAT
This sequence comes from Polistes canadensis, assembly GCF_001313835.1. Taxonomy (NCBI): domain Eukaryota; kingdom Metazoa; phylum Arthropoda; class Insecta; order Hymenoptera; family Vespidae; genus Polistes; species Polistes canadensis. The sequence continues at coordinate 3,345 of NW_014569826.1, forward strand.
TTCTTGGCAACGCCTTGTTGATTAATTCTTTATGGGTTTTTTCATGAAGGGGGGTGATATAGAGAAAGTAGACTAAACAGTTAGTCGTCGTTGTATAGGACGGCGTCCACAAAGAGAGCAACTCCATGACAGTGTCTTTTTTTACCATACTGTCGATGGATAGCTCTCTTCATAGTTCGCGCCTTGTTTTCATCTTCTCGACCCGCATGCATATGCACGCACGCATGCACCAAAATGCATCGAAAACCTTTCTTCTTCCCATTGCTTTGATGATCCTTTAAAGACTAAAGAAAAATATTTAATTATACTGAAATTTGTTTATCTGTAACATATTAACAATTAAAATATTAAAATATTATTCGATCATTGTTATATTATCGAAAAAGTTAATGTACAAAATCATACTTAAAAGAAAAAAAAATATATTTATATGTAACTAAAATAAATAAATAAATATTTTATTTAGTATCAAGTTATATCGAGTATATAATGTGATGAAAAGATAGATAAAAAAAATATATGTGATAATAAAATTGTTCGTGTGTTAGTAATGCGTTAGTTGGAAATAATAATTTTCTTAATGGTTTTTAATTTTAAAGAGGGGAAAGTATCAAAGGATTAAAAACAGGTAGTTACTACTTAGCCTCCCTCCGGGGTGTTGTGTGAAATAAACTAACGCATGCGGACTAACATAATAAGTTAGAAGGAACGTCGTCGAGAATAAAACCGAGAAGCGTGCTTTTAAACTCGCTACTCGAACTCGTTATCGGGGAGGTGCGAGCTACTTCTCCTTCTTTAGCATTACACCACCTGATTGCACGGCAAACACGAGCTACTCGCGTTAGCTCGTGCCATTCGGTTGTTTAACACTTTCTTTAGTTCGATGCTTGTTGTTTTTTTTCTTTTTTTTTTACGCATACAATATAATTATTATAAAATCTCGCTTAGAACTTTTGTCTATTTAACGTGTCCGATTATTTTTTTTTTTAACATTTCATTTCATTTCTTTTCATAAATTTTCAAACGTAAACCTTTTTCTTTAAAAACATTAACAATTGTAAAATAGGTATAAAATAGGTCTCTATTGGGTAGGTAAGTGGGGGGGGGGATGAGTTGTAGAAAAGTTTTCTATCCTATTAAAAACACATTTATTTTGTCTCGGTTGAAGTAAAAAATTGTATTTAAAAAAAATATATATAATAAACTCACACCATAGTATATGTTCTCCTTTTTTTTATGTAAGAAAATACTCGTTTTTGTTGATTAAATTGTTTTGTTCTTGTTTAGTATACGTGGAAGTAATTATTTTGTTTTGTTTTTTTTTCCGTGGATATGAAAATAAAATATCTTTCCTTGATACGAAAGAGAGAGATGTGATATTAATTATATGATAACTTTTGTTACTTGCAAAATCAACCGCAATTATCGCGCATCGACTAATGCCCGAACAAACTATGAAGAGATATTAAAGAAAAAAAAAAAAAAAAAGAAAAAAAATGAAGAAGAAGAAGAAAAAGAAAAAGTTGCGACTCCTTGAGGTGTTTGCTCAGATGACATTTTCACCTCTTACGAGCGCAACTGCTTAAACAGGGTAAAACGAAGAAGACGACGACGATGATTACAACAACGAGAGGAGACTACTGCACTCCCGTTTTCATTAGTTTTATTTTTTTTTTATTTTGTTACCTTTTTTTTTTTTGCTGCTCATAAGTGTTGAATTATTGGAAGATACTTTACGATTATTCTCTTATATATCTATATATTTTTTTTTGGGTTGGGATTATTTTCTAAAATAGGGGCAACATATTTGAAACGAGTTCGTATGCGTTCGTTTCTTAATCAAATGTTTGTTCAAGCTACGAAACTGTCTCTCTCTCTCTTTTTATTTTTTTTTATTTTCAGAAAGTCATATTTATCTTGTTATCGAGATACATTTGAAAATTTTCGAAACTTTCTTCTATTCCTACTTCTTCATTCGACGGTTCAATTTTATCTCTACATTATTATCGAGGGTAATACTAATATAAGGAGAAACTCGTAGAATGATAAGAATTTATGATCATATTATACTTTTTTTCTCGTATGTGAGCAATCTCATATAGATTAACATTTAAAATGATTTAACGTTTTATTTAGAAATTTATAAATGCTATATATATATATATAAGAGAAAATTCTGTGTTTGAATGGAATTTTAATTAAATTTTAAAAAGATATTTCATGATAAAAAAACAAAGAGAGAGAGAGAGAGAGTGAGAGAGAGTGAGATGGAAAAAAATACAAGAAATTAATTGTTAACGATTTAATATTTTACGCATACGCGAAGAATATTTGATATATCGTGCGCGCTTGAGTTAAATAATAATAATAATAATAATAATTTATTCTTTCTTGTAATACACGTAAAGTCTAACGACACGAATCTCATCGGGTCGTATCATCTTCGAAAAGAAGTCGCGATTGCCTATTATCAGTCGACGACGATGCGATAACGCGATAACGAATCAATTCGCCTTATTATTATCGCCCAAAATACTCGTTAACGTAATATTCTTTTTTTTTCTTTTTTTTCTTACAAATTTCTCGTATATATATATGAAATTATTTTCACTTTCAAATATTATCTATCACATTTGATTCAACGTATTTTATATTTCTTTTCAAATATATATTATATTTTTTTTCTTTTCTCGATGAGAGAGTGAGAGAGAGAGAGAACAAAAAAAAATCAAAAAACGTTAATTTAAAGAAGGAAAAAAAAAAGAAAAGAAAAAAACTCATTAAGATTAGTTCAAATGACCGAGGTAAAATAAAATGAGAAAATGTATGTTCGTTTATCTATCTCTTTCTCTCTATCTATCTTTATCTTTCTCTTTCTCATTCTGTTAATAATTCTTTCAACGTGGCATTGTAACGAACTTTAATTTATTATAGAAAAAAAGAAAAGAAAGAGAAACTAACGTAAAACGTATTGAAAGAAAAGAAATTAGTCTCGTGATATTGGCATAGTACAAAATAAAAAAAAAGGAAATAAAATAAGAAAAAAAACACGAGTAAGATCTTTTTCGCGATATGCGTGGCAAACCCCCTATTATTATTATTATTATTATTATTTCACGCGTGTAAATTAATCGACATTATTTCTTTTTTCAACGAATAATTAACGTAATAAACACACACCGATCTGGGTGTGGGGTGGGGTGGGGTGGGGTCAGTGATGGGTGTTGCCATAAATCGATATTATTATATTAAAAAATATCGAGAAAGTATCTATTTATCTATCTTTTATGTTAAACAGCTGTTATAGTTCCTTTCTTGACTTATTTTTTTTTNAAAAAAAAAAGAGAAAAAGAAAATCGTGTTTTGTCCCTTAGCTTCCTTTAAAACCTTCTTCTGTTGAATATGATTGTCCTGTTGAGAACAATCGATTGTGATATTTTTTTTGGAGGGGGGGGGGAGGAGGAGGCCTTGCAATTTTACAATACCAACGTACGAAATAATTTCGAATAATCGTCGTCGTCGTCCTCGTGGTCGTGCATTCAATTGAGAATTGCATCGGTTTAACAATGACCAAGAACATAAACACGGGCTCGATTTTACTCATTCTTAAAACAACTCGTATCCGGTGACCACCACCGTACCCTCTCTCCCAGTCAGAAAAAAAATAGTATATTCAGTGTTTTTCTTTCTTTCTATTTTTTTTTTTTTTCTTTTTAAATAATCTTATTTCCTTTGCACGAAGAGAGAGAGAGAGAGAGAGAGCAAAATTCATCGAATCTCATTTTAATTCCAATAAAAAAATCTCTTTCTTTTCGTTGTCTACGTTTGCAGAGAAAAGTGGAAAAAAGTGAAAAAATAAATGAAAAATAATATACAAAAAATTCCGTAAAACTTCTCAAAAGAATTTACCATTAGGCGGGAGGAAAAAAAAGAAAAACAAAGATATCATCCCTTCTTAAGGGAGAGATCAATAATTAAAAATACAAAAAATATATTATAATAGTCGCGAATAAAATGAAATCAAATAAATGAAATTGTCTCAAGAGGATAAAACAATGATAACGACAAGAGGATGATATATCATCGATCGATGAAAAATTTCATTCTCTCTTACGATATACGAATAATTATAAGAAGAGTGAGAGAAAGAAAAGAAACAAAAAAAGAAAAGAAATTTGCAAGATAATAATTCCCCCCCGTTTAATTAATACACTCCGTATTTGTAATTCAAATGATAAGAATGAAGAGAAATTAGGTCTGGTATGGTTTTTTGTTTCTTTCTTTTCTTTTCTTTTCTTTTTTTTTAAGGTGTTTTACCGATGACGATTACATAATCGAAGTAATAGAAGGTCGAACCGTCTTAATAGTAGTAGTAGTCGTCGTCGTCGTCATTGTCGTTGTAGTCATCATTGTAAATGTGTACGAAAAGAAGCAGACGGTAGGTTGGTTTGCTGATCGTAATCCCTCGAAATTTACACATGAAAAGGTAATGCCGTTGATGATCCGACGAAATTCCAGCTGCGTCGTGTCGTGTACACGAGGTCACGAGTTTTTTTTTTCTTTCTCTCTCTCTCTCTCTCTCTTCTACGATACCAATTGCACGAGACCCACCTTCTTCTTCATCATCTTCATCTTCATCTTCGTTTTTAATCATAGTCTTCGTTTTTTCTTAGCTTTCCCAATGTGTTCGTACTCTCAAAGAATCTTCCAAAAGTAAAAACACCCTTTAGCTTACCTGAATATTATTGGACCATCACCACCACCACCACCCCCTCTCTCTCTCTCTCTCTCTTGCTTGATCACTGATTCAAACTTCTCGTTCTCTCGTTTGTTCTTCCCCCTTTTTTTTTTTTTTTCTTTCTTTATTTCTTTTTTCTCTTCGATTGTACGTTAATCGAAAAACAAAAATCTTTCGGTATAATAATTTGTTAAAAATTGTTGATATAAGTCTGATTGATATGTGACTATTTTCTTCTTTTTTATCTTTTAAAGTTTAATTTGAGATAAAAATAAGAAAAATAAAAAAAGAGAGAGAAGAAGAAGAAAAAAATAATAATAATGGATTCACACGAACGAGAATTACTTGACGAAGGTAGAAGAACGAGTGACGTGGACGGGTCTCTGTGTCCGCTCATATACTCTACCTGCGCCGATCTGACGTCACGGGTTTCGTCTCTTATCAGTAGCCAGGAGCGCCAACACCTGTATAACCGAGCACCTGTTAGTTGAAAAACCTTCGAAACCGCGTTGTTCGCAACCGCGCCTGCTCCACAGATCATCCACCCTAAATGTTTCTTTCTTTCTTTCTTTTTCTTTTACTTTATTTATTCTCTCTCTCTCTCTCTCTCTTTCTTTTTATCTTTCTCTTTTCATTTCATTTCTTATCGCAATGAAGATTTCGAATGTTTGATTTTAAAATATGATAGAACGTGTAATTTTAGAATAATGAAATAATAACAGGGGTTGGATTTAGAAATGTTCTGTCTGTTAAAGATATCTACGTGAAATGTTTTTCAATTTTCTTTTACTAAGATATCACGGACTGACTTTATACGATGCGTAACACCTTATCTCGTGTCCTAGTTACATCACTGCTGCTACCCTGATTACACATGCTATTATAGATATATATATATTATATATATATATATATATATATACACACCTGTGATACCTGTAAGATTGATCGTGATCATTCCAGTGAGATCGTTCAATGATTTCTTATTTCATTCTGAACAATTATTTTCATATGTTGATGATTCTAATATATTAATATACAAATAAACTTATTCTCCAATCTAAATATTCATTTTAAATATAGTTTATTTTTTCCATGGTATACGATAAATTGTTTTATATATTAATTTAAAGTAATTAATATATTTTTGTTTCTTTTTTTTAACTTGACATTTATATTTCAATTTAAATCATATGACTAAAGTATTATCGAGTTACATATTTTTATAATTTTAATTGAACATTGTATCCAAAAATTATATATCGTTTCATTAAAAATTGAATACAATTTTTCAAATCACATTGAAAATATTTTCTAATAATAAAATTTGAATGATTTCAAGATACATGTGGAAAATAATAATAATAGTTATTTTATTTAATTAGTTTCTTCGAAGTATATTGATTTTTAATGAGAAATATGAATTTTGATTAGACGGTAACTGTTGAACGACTCGCAGGCGTGGTAGTTTGTTTATTTCTAAAAGAATACAATGAAAATAATTCAATTTATTTGGTATTAATTATCGATTATCATTAATCATACTTGCATGCTTCTTGAAAAGTTTTTCTAGCTTGATCTAACATTCGTTTATATGTTTCCAAATCGGAAGCTTTGTCTTGTTGCACGGTATTTAATCTTGCTTTCAAAGTGAGACATTCCTCTTCGAGTAATTCCAATCTATTAATTGATAAATAAAATAATTAATCGATTTCTCTCCGAATATTAAAAAACCAAAAAAAATCTAACGAAATACTTGAAACGAATTTGTTCAGCATTCGCAAATTCTTCATTCGTTTTCGATCCTGATATAGATCTGAAATTTTTGATTCTGTAAAAACCACTGTCCACTTTTGAAATTCCTGCTCTTTCATTTTCCAATTTTCGAAGTTTCGATTCCAATTTAGCCAATTTGTATCGTTCGTTTCTCAGTGATTCCTATGACGGATAAAATATTTGTTTACCTATCTAAAAATATTTAAATTGTTTTTACAGAAAGAAAAAAAAAAGAGAAACATATATATAAATACAGTTAAACTGTTGGCATCGTTTCGTTCCTTGTCCAATCGTCTGTTCAACACTATTACCAATTCCAACAATCTTTCTCGTTCAGCTTCTGCAGCTATAGCTATTGTAACATATTCGTTAGGTTCGTTTAAATTTTTAATAGTATTCGGAGGACTTCTATGATAATTGTTAACAACGTTTCGTTCTTCAGTATGTGGAATAACTCGTTGTGGTTTTTGATCTTCCGGTATCATCAGACCATTTCTAAGAATTTCTTAAATAATTAGATAATTCATTTGATCGAAGATAAATTAAAGCAAAGAAAAAAAGGAAACAACAACAAAAATAATCCGTATACAACCTCAATTTGTCTATTTCTATTTCACGTTCGTCGAGTTTTCTCGTCAATCGATCGATTTGTATTTGTGCAGCTTGTAAATCATTTTTAACGTTAATACATTCACGTTCGATTTTGTCTTCATTATTTTTTATATCTATCTCACGTTCTTGATATTTATTTTCAATGGATTTCAATCGATTCTGATAAAAAGAAATTTGATAAATAAAATAAAGCATATATACAATAATATGATAATTAATAAATAATTAAATTGATAAACCAACGTTAAGCGTTTCAATCAAATGATCGTCGTGAGATCTTTTTTCGTTCAACACGGCTACGTTTGCTTTGGTCACGTTCAATTCATTTTCGAGTACTTTAATTCTAGCTTTTGATGCTTCGAGCTTTCTTTTATACGTTTCCAAGGCAACTTCCGCTTGTCTGAGTTCTTTCGCTGAATTTTCTATTTGTTTTCGTCTTTCTTTATCCGCGTTCCGAAGGTTCGCAAGATTCTTACGTTCCAAGGATACTATTTTATTTTATTCGATATATATTTTGCATAAAGGTGAAGGAATATATGTGCGTGAAAATGATAAAAAATATGGCCTGTATCTTACCAAAGGATCCTTTCAAAGTTCCATCATATTCCAATAATTTATTTTGCAATTCAACAATCTTTTGTTGAAGTATTCGGATTTGTTCAGCTCTTCCACGCCAACCACCCAATTGCGAGGATAATCCAGTTACCGTTACATTATCACCAACTTCCCTGCACAATAACTATCCTTATATTATTTTAAAGATCAATTTTAATATATATATCTTCGAAATAAAAATCTTACCTTTTGAGCTTTGTTGAATTCCTGTTTGAGACTCGTGTAAGCGTTTTTAGATTCGTAAAGCTTTGTTTTAACTTGTTGCAACTTATCCGTTAATATTTTCATCTTATCCTCGTTCTCCTTCGATAAAGATTGAACATCTCCGGTACCTTTGTCAAGGATACACTATCCTGGATCTCGATTATGTTATTGCAATAAGGATATTTAAAAATTAGTTAAGATTTTTCGATGACACTAACAATACTCACCGTTACCAGATTCCGATTGTTTTTTCGTAAAATTTGTTATCTCTTCTTTTAAGTTATCCAATTCGGTTATCTTACTTGCTAAATTATCTTCCAAATGTTTACACTTAGTTTTGAGTACCCCGATTTCAACAGTCTGTTCTTTACATTTCTTGCTCAATTCAGTGATCTTGATCGTTGCCAATTCGTTAGATTTATCTAAATTTATAAGTAATTCCGATTTAATAGTACTTTTCTCAGTTATTCGTAGCTTTTCTTCGGTCTCCTCTAACGTACGACGCAAACAACCGTTCTCCGCAGTCAAATCCTATTTTACGAGAAATTTGAGTAGTAATCTCATCATCATACCTCGTCGTTCAGAGCTACCAAAAATATACATCTCTCTGGTATACGTCTTCTCGTTTGTTGGTTGCAAGCAACCCAGAGTGATACGTTTAAGAGGAATGGATATTATTATTAAATACTTACTCGGATACGTTCGCGCAGGTATGTGTTTAATTCGTTGGGAAATATCATTGACTCCGGTAATTTTTCCTTTGAAATGATATTTTTTTTATTTTATTTAGGTTATTTACGAACGAAGAATGAATATTGCAACAATTAAAAAATACAATTGATATAATTAATGTGTATTATAATTAATTTACTTAATTAACTAAATGCAATGCATTATATCAGTCAATCTATTGCCGCTCGAAGAGTATTTCTTTTTTTTTTCTTTTTCTTTTAGTTTATTTTAAATCATTCGTTACCTCGATCATTTCCTTCGACCACGTCACAAGATCTTCAAAATCGTAACTATCGTTAAAATCATTTTTATTATCCATATTATTAGTTTCTTTTATATCGGACATATTACAATATGATGATTTTTTGTATTAATATTATCAACGATAACGATTAATCGTGATTATATTTTGAAAATATTTTCAATTAACATGGAATGCTATTGCGTACAATAATTGATCGTTCTAAATTTAATAACAGATTCAGAATCGTATTTCACATCGATTTTATCAAATGTATGATTCTTTTTAACACCGTTTCGTTTGATCTACACAAAATTGACGTATGTCACGCAATATATAAGTTTGTTTTGTTTTTTATTTATTTATATTCTTTTCTGTATGTATAAAATTAGAAGCGTTCAATTCAATAAAAAAAAAAACAAATCGAACATAATAGATTTGTAGTATCCATCTTTTACAGATTTTACGATATACGTATATATATATATATATGATATATATGATTATTATTAACTGTAAAAATTACTGAGAAATTAAAAAGAAAGTTTAACAGGTTGATTGTTATTCGATACAATTAATTATATTTTGTTATTGTTTCTAATGTAATATTTCTATGTCGTTGATGACTCTACATTTTTTTAAATCCTTTCTTAAACTTCTTGTCTGTTTTTTTATGACTTCCAGCTAATTTTCCTTGGTCTCTCAGAGCAGCCAATTTTTTGTTTTTAGCTGTGATGATTTGTTTTGCATTATCGCGTTTAGAATCAGTGGTGTATTCTACGGTCAACATTCGGTTCTGAAGAAGTGAACGATGCAATGATAGTCCTTTCTGTAAAAACAATGGTTGACATAGTATATTGCATGAAAAAAAATAAAAAAAGGGGAAATATAAATGTGATTATATATATTATCAAAGATTTTACCTCGTAATCTTCTTGATTTTCGAGTTCGACATAACAAAATCCTCGAGATTGATTGGAGCCTATTTTTTTAGGTATTCTAACATCGGCTACAGAATTGACTTTTGTTAGAAAATGATTTCTTACTTCATTTGTAGTAATACTAGAAAAAGAAAAAAAAGTATTAAGTTAATGTTAATTAAGTATTAATAATTTTGATGATAATTGTCAAAAATTCTGATTTTTACCTGTATGGTATATTTGCAACATAGAGAACAAATCTCTTTTTCTTGGGTGGTTGGTTTTTGTTATTTGCAGTTTCATTCTTCTTTAATTTTTTATCTGCCTCTTTTTCTTTGCCTTCTTTTCCTTTTCCTTTTGTTTTTACATTTACATTTTCATCGTTATCATCATCATCACCATCATCATCATCATCATCATCATCTTCTTCTTCTTCATCTTCATTTTTGTCATCATCATCGCCTTCTTCTTCTTCTTCTTCGTTCTCTTCTTCCTCTTCTTTCTCATTTTCATCATCATCATCATCATCATCCTCGTCATCATCCTCGTCATCATCCTCGTCATCATCCTCTTTTACTTGTTTCACTTTATTAAGTGGTTTTTTAGATTTAACTTGAATTTGTTTCTTTTTTTCTACTTTAGGCTCTTCCATATCTTCATCTTCATCTTCATCTTCATCTTCATCTTCGTCTTCGTCTTCTTCATCTACATCCTCAGCCTCATCCTCATCCTCATCCTCATCCTCATCCTCATCCTCAACCTCAACCTCATCCTCATTCTCATCCTCCTCATCCTCCTCCTCCTCATCATCATCATCATCCTCATCCTCATCTTGTTTAGCAATTTTCTGTTCCTTAGACTTCTTCTTATTGGCAGATTTAGCGGTTTGCAATTTTGTATCTTTTCCAACTTTGCCAACTTTCTCTTTGCCTTTTTTATTTGAAACATTCTTTGTCGTATTATCGTAAATTACGAGTGTATGGCCATTGGGTAAAGAAGCACGTTTATATTCTTTACCTTTATCATTGGTGTCATTTGATTCTTTTACGGTATCTTTCTTTTTTATTTCCAATATTTTATTTAAACTAGCTAACTTTTTCTTAGCTGTTTTAGATAAAGTGTCTCTACTTTTTAATTCTTTGATTTTTTCTTGTACTTGTTCAATAGTTAATGTAGTCTTTGTAGTTTGTTCATTAGAGAGTGGCTTATTTTTGTCTTTATTCGATTTCTTTGATAAAAGTTTGTCCTTTCTCGATATACTCAGTACAGTTGGAGCATCATCATTTTCATTTTCCAAGTTATCTTTGATTTTAGGAGAAGTTACGTCCTTTTTATTTTTATTCTTATCCTTTTTATTTTTATTTAAGTTAACGTTACTTTGTGCTTTTTTAGTTATTACATTAGTATCAGAAACTATTTCGAGTTTTTGTTTCTTTGGAGGTGATGACGACAAATCTTTACCATCTGCTTTCTCAGATTTTTCTATCATAATATTTTTATTGATAGGTCTCTTTTTTAATTTCTTAGACATGTTTGTTTATTTTATAATGAATAAAACTTTTGGTAGAAGTATCTAGAAATAATGGATGAGATATTTTTAGCAATAGAACTCGACCACACACATACAGAAATTTCTTATTAAAATATATATATATTTTCACATTTATATAAAAACATTATTTTATCGGTTTGAAATATATATGATTAAAGATTTAATATAAATTATTTTTATAAAAAATAAACTATTCATTTTATTTATATATTTAATGATAATATAAAATAGACGAGCTTACCTATACAAGGTGTGCAGCCAAAAGATAGAACGTATCTTTTAGTCTTGAGGTTAACCGGAAAATGTGGTATTACTACTAGCGCCATCTTATTAGAAAATAATAAAAAAAAATCGTTTCCGGTTACGCATGCCCATTCAATTTTTCTTACGCGGCAAATGTGCGCACGTGTTTCTTCAATGGCGGGAACGTCAATATTTCAAAATATAAACCTCGTAAAAAACATTTCATTCATCTATGCGTCATATCACTTCATTCATTATTATTTTTATTCTTTTTAATACATATAAAGATACACGATTTTATTTATATATAAAAAGATATTTATAAGTATAAGAATTATATTTAATATAAAATTGTAAAAAGAAAAAAGATATTTAAATGAATTTTATAAAATGAAAGTTTATGTTTATAAGAACATATTTTATTTTTTACTTATAGAATATGGTGGTAAGATTTTTTTTTAAACAAACTGGTACATTCTGTATATAATAAACAAATACTTTATGTTATAATACATCAATTATTCGAATTATAAAAAATGGGATTAAATGATATTGAAAAAATTGTAAAAAAAAAAAAGAAAAGAAAAAATATATAATATTTTATAAAATACGTTTTTAAAAAAGAGGGTAACATTCGATGTTGTTACATCAAAGCATTCGATATACACATATGCTAATAGAATAACGAAGCACTTACGTGTTTTAATCTAGTTTGAAACATATACATAGATTCGACTACGTAAATTCATGGAATTTTAATACGTTCGTCCGCTCAACTAACATAAAGTTATTATATTTTTTAGCAGAGTATAATGACAATAAGGACGACAAAATTCTGCATTACTCATTGTCCAATCCGTTTTTATTCTTGAAATCTTATACTCGTCTTCCCACGTTTCGCATTTTATTCTCGTGAATTACCGAACATTTAGGATTTTCAAATTGACCATTATCATCATCATCATAATCATCATCATCATTATTATTATATTAATTATTGCTACGAAAATTTAATTCAATTAGATAATACGGATTCATTTTCGTGTATGATTATTTCTTATTTCTTATAAAAATAATTTAATGTAAACGTGTGTTAGTTATTGCATACACATTACATACACAAATTATTTCTTTTTTAATTCATAAAAATTCGTATTAATCGGTATTAATTTTTTAGTATAATTATTTCTACGTTTTTAAAAATATCTATTTAAAATAATTTAACGGAAACGTGTGTTAATTATTGCATACACATTACATACACAAATTATTTCTTTTTCAATTCATAAAAATTCGTATTAATCGGTATTAATTTTCTAGTACGATTATTTTTACGTTTTAAATAATATCCATTTAAAATAATTTAATGGAAACGTGTGTTAATTATTACATACACATTACATATACAAATTATTTCTTTTTCAATTCATAAAAATTTGTATTAATCGGTATTAATTTTCGAGCATAATTATTTCTACGTTTTAAAAACATCCATTTAAAATAATTTAATGGAAACGTGTGTTAATTATTACATACACATTATATACACACAAATTATTTCTTATTTAATTTATATGAAAATTTTTATTTATGTTAAAAAGAAATAAGTTATTAATTTTCGAGTATGATTATTTCTTATTTCTTATAAAAATAATTTAACGCAAGCGTGTGTTAATTATTGCATACACATTACATATACAAATTATTTCTTATTCAATTCATAAAAATTCGTATTAATCGTTATTAATTTTCTAGTACGATTATTTTTTCGTTTTAAATAATATCCATTTAAAATAATTTAACGGAAACGTGTGTTAATTATTACATACACATTATATACACACAAATTATTTCTTATTTAATTTATATGAAAATTCTTATTTATGTGAAAATAAATAAGGTATTCATTTTCGAGTATGATTATTTCTTATTTCTTATAAAACATCCCTTAGAATAATTTGAACGCAAGCGCAATCATTATCTTTAGATAAAACAGATAGGTAGAGCTCGTGGTCTTTGGTTGCGTGTGCTTGCCGCAACATGAAGTAGGGTGGTCCGACCCTATTGATCGACCTGGATCCGCAGTTGGTCTTCGAGCTTCGTCACGAATGCGCGTTTTTCCCTTTATTCGAGTTTAGCGTCTTCCCTATGACGTTTTCCAATCTTCGTCTATCATTATTTCTTTCTCCTATTTCTTTATTTCTTTCTATCTATCTTTCTCTATCTCTCTTTCTCTTTTTTTATTTTTCTTTCTCTATCTCTATCTCTCTCTCTCTCTCTCACTCTCATTCATTTTTTCTCACACAATTTTATCCATTCATCACTGATTTTTAACACATTTTTCTTCTCGATCGGTTAGATACATATTTAGTTCATCATTTCATTAAATAACAAGAACATTGATAATACGAAATACGTTTAAAGTTGAATTATGATATCAAACGAACTTATTATCATCAGAAGAAGAAGAAAAAGGTCCAATTGTTTTTCTATGGAATAGTGAAAAAAACGTGTGTCCCTATTGTGATCGAAGAGACCCATTGGCACGGTAATAGTATCGATAATATGACAATATTTATTATTTATAGATTATTGTTTCATTGTTTTATATTTCTTTTTATTTAATTATCAATATTCTTGTCCAAAAAATATATTAATATATAAGTCTCAAAGGGAATTATAGACGGTTAATAAATCTGATGAACAATTTATTTTCAACTAGTTGTGTTCTTTTTATTATTCTTTTTTTTCCATCCATTTTATTTTCATAGACGATTTTTGTAATAATCGTAATATGAAGTAATCATGCTGGAGTTTATGTATTATGAAATTTTCTTTTTTTTTTTTTTTTGCGGAAACGTAATTTATATATATATTTTAAGTTGACCGACTTTTCTAAAGGTTCGTCGATCGAACGAAAAAATGATTTTATTTGTTTCCTCGTGATTAAATAAACGTGAAAATACTGGTGCTCGTATATTCAAACAATTTACAAAATTAATATTTCATTCATTTTTCATAATAATTATTTTATAATGAGAAAAATGTTCTAGGACAATTTGTTTATAAAGAATTATGACTGTGATTAATTTTAAAATTTTTGAATACTATTTTTTGAATACTAATTATTAATACGATTATTTGTTAAATTATTTTCTCGATCATAAATCAAATATATAATAATCATTAAAAAATAGAAAATAAATAAAAAAGAATAAGAATTACAATGAAAAATTAATAACCGATCGAAACACGTGTATTATTACGATACACGTGTTTCGTATTAATTTAAAGTGAAGATATTATTTGTTAAAATTATTAGGTTACTTTTTTTTTGTTCTAAAAGAAAAAGAAAATACTTGAATTTGAATTTCCCCATATACCAATATCACATTGTCCACTTTGACACGTTTCTTCTCACAGATCGGATCGAGTTTGATTAACGAAAATAAAAAAAAGAAATAAAAAACAGAGGACCGAATTGTTGTTATTGTTATTATTGTTCGATGTACGAGTTCCTTGGAAGAAGGATGAAAACACGAGTGGTTTGCAACAGGCTGCACGAGGAGGTGCATCGAGAAATTCGCGCTTCGTAGCAGTGGATGAGGAAAAGGACGATCTAATTATTCGTTTAAAATTCTTCTATCTTCATTGTTGTTATCTAAAGACGATTTGATAAAAAAAGAGGAAGAAAAAGAAGAAGAAGAAGATTCATTGATTTTCTTATAATACTTCAAGCAGTCATCACTTCGATTGCTATTTACAGAGGTAACTTTTTCCTTTCTTTTTAATAACACACATCTTTTATTTATTTAATATTTTTCACGAAATTATTATTGTATAATATTAAACGATTCAATTTGCAATCAATGAATGACCAATCCGTAATTTTTTAATATATAATTTCAACTCTGACATTTGATATTTCTTGGGATATACAAATTCTGATATTTGATTGCATTCCAAAATCACAAATTTCAATTCAAGATCAGAACTATAAATAATTGATATTTTTAATCGCAAATATGTCGCATTGTACATTCTTAACTAGTTCAAGATCAAAGTTAAAGTCTTTGAAAAAACCCATAGAAAAGAAAAAGAAAAAAGAAATAAAACAGAATATATAAATTATTCTATACACGAATTTTCATTCGTCCGACTTGAAACTTTGAAAGTGAATATTATTAATTCGTTTCGATGTGCATTTCGTTCGATCTAAGCATTCGGTTACGTTGCCAAAATCTTCTCAATGACGTAATGCATTCGTAATCCATGCCAATTTATTTTTCATTTGGTATAAAAACAACAAGAGCACAAAAAGAAACAAAAAAAAAAAAAAAAAGAAATATATATAATTTGGTATTATAGTGTGATAAATAATTTCACGTTGTTCGAAAACGTGGATTTTACGTTTGACGATGATTCATAAAATATTCAATTGGATTAAAACAAAAATATCGTCGCTGTGTTTAGTATGACGTTGGAGAACAAAAAAATGGTGAATCAGATATTGTCACGTTTCATCTTTCAATTGGCACACGTTCTCCTCTTTCTCTTTCTCTTTCTCTTTCTAATCCGTCTTTATATTTCTCATTTGAGTTTAACGTAAGAGTAAAATATATTAAATGCGTGGTCAGAGAGTTGCATCAAGGTTGCATTTACAGACAAACAAAATATCCTTCTTGCAATTTTCTAACAAAATACTACTCGACGTAATAACATTATTATTTTGGCTGACGATATTTCGATTGAGATTTTATGATTATACGAAAAACGTTGTTCTGTGTGTCAACCTTATATACGATTTTTATTCACAATTTATTTCTTTTATAAAAACACACACACACACACACACACAAAAAGAAAGAATAAAAAAAGAAAAGAAAATTCTAATAACATAAATTTAATTATTTTTAGTTTCGTATCTCTAATTGATACACCCCAATCATCGTACATCCGACAGTCATCAGAAAAACGAAAAAATTATTGATTTCGGCATGATGATATATCGAGTATAACGAGAAAGAAAAACAATTCATCGAAATAATGTGGACGAATCGTTTAATTACAGTGGGTGAGTGTTGGAATAAACGAATAATTTATTCTCTTTTTTTTGTTTTTTTTTTTCTATTTTTTTTTCTCGAATAATTTTTACCAACTATATTCCCTTTATATATATATATATCTATATTTTTTTTTGTTAATCGTATATAGAAATAATATCGTATCTTTCCTATGCGAAATTTGATAATACAAAAACGTCCAAGTTATTTGTTTCTTTTAAACATATTTTTACATATGTATATGATATTTTGACGTTTTTAAACAGTATGATGTGTTGTTTCTATTTTTTTTTTTCTATTTTTTTTTTTTTAATTTATCGTGAAAAATGTATGTCACATTAACCATACAATACACGTATAAGCATATACACATACATACCGTACGTATGAAGTTTCCTTTTGTAGTAGAAATATATTATGATGTGTGTATTAGTTGAAAAAAGAGAAGATTGCGCATCGTTTATTTCGAATAAATTTATATTTTTTTCTGCAATATATATTTTTTTTAAATGTTTTTTCAATGATACGAACGATCATCAAATTGATTTAATAGTTTAGGACAACATTTTGTCTATATAATAAATAATAATTTGCGAATAAAAACGATGCACGTTGTTTATTTTTTTTTTGTTCTTTTTTTCTTTTTCCGAAAAATAAATATAATATAATCAAACTATGCTGAGACTGAGGGATTGAAAATCTCGATCGTAATTAGACCCTTTGCCTATTTTATTTTATTTTTTTCTGTATTTATTTTTTTATATTGTATTTTCTTAATACGTATTTTTTATATTTAATTATTGCTCGAAGCTCGTAAATTAATTGAAAATACATATATATATATATATATATATTTTCTTAATACGTATTTTTTATATTTAATTATTGCTCGAAGCTCGTAAATTAATTGAAAATACATATATATATATATATATATATTATATATTGCTAACACCGATTTTCGTACTTACATGCCTTGAAAAATATTTTCAAATTATCCGGAAAGTAATTTCATTAATTCAACGATAATTAATTTCATTTATATAATAATAACAAGATTTGTTCGTATTTTTAAAATCCAATCGTTTGTTGTTAAAATTGTCGATTGATTTGAATGTTTAGAATAAAGTTTTGATATTGGTAAATGCGATTAATAAAATTTCTATAAAAAAAAAAAGAAAAAAACAAATTTCCACACTTTTCGTACGATCAAATATATATTTATATCTATATATATAAAATTAGAAAAATATATTATAACGAGCCGACACACATAATCATATTAAATGATTATTTTGGAGATGATCGAGCACACCATTTGGGTGAGTTCGTGAAAAAAACGCAATGATTGAACGAACAAATATATCGTAGAAAAAGTTAATTTTTTTTCTTAACGCATAGATATATATATATGTATATACAAATAGAAATTGTAGATATAATTTATATCAATATATCTTATTATTATATAATATATAAAAAAACCTATACATATATATATATATATCCAGCAACCGTAGTTGATTTTCTTTTCATTTCGATTACAATTAAACATTCCGTCTCTCTCTTTCTATATTTTTTATTTATTCCTTTTTAATTTTATTATTTATTTTTTCTTTAATTTTTTGTCATTCAGGCATTAGAGCTTGAATATTCGAATTACTTTTAGAAATCCAATATCGGCATGCGTACAATCACTGCGCGCGTGCTCTAGGTATGTAAATGCATAACACACGCATGCACATACACACACACATACACACACACGTGTGTTGTGCGTGTACGTCGGACGTATATATTGTACTCTGTTTGAAGAATAAATTATAATCATATTATTGATTGTAAATAAAAAAAGTAATATTTCTTTTTTTCTTAAGATTTTGGAATTTACGTCCGACGTTTGAATTTTATTCCTAAAATTCGTCGCAAGGTATTAAAATTAGCACGATATCGTAGTTGACACACATAGTGCCGTGAATTAGTGTTAGAAAGTTAAAAAAATAAAAAAAATAGAAAATGTAACAATAAAAAAAAAATTTTAATATACATATATATATATATACATATATTAGAACAACGTAGTGTAAATTTATTATAGTTATAGAGAGCACATAGTAATTATATATCGTTCACACACGACGAGGATATTAGATTTTTAACTATGATCTCATAGTATAGCGTGCGTGTATTATATGTAGTTTTATTATATTATATTATATATATTATACGATATAAATTTTGTTCGTTTTTTTTTAATATCAGCATAATATTATGTTAATTGCAAATTACAACACGGGTGGGGGGGGGGCTCTTAGTCTCGTACGCGTTAGTATTATCTATTTTATATTTTAATTTTATTTTTCTTTTTGAATTTTTTTTTTTTTAAATTATCTACCAGCCAGCGGTGTGTTTGTAGTGGCATTGTTCGTGTTGTTCATCGTTGCGTTGCGTTGCGTTAAATACTTTATCAATTTGTTTATCCTTATCTATATAATAAATCCACTCTACTAATCCCAAAAGTCAAAAGTTTGAAAAAATCAGGAGGACAAATAGAAAAAAAAAAAAACAAATATAAATACTTGATAGAATAAACGTAGATATCGAAATTGGTATCGAAATAGAAATAGATTTTTATATGAATTATTCGATGAGGGAAAAAATTTCAAACTTTTGATCGGGTAGTAGTAGTAGTAGTAGTTAGTAGTATTCTGTCTTTACAATTATCTATTTCTTTTTTTTTTTTGTTCAATCTATTTATCTTTAAAAAACAACTTCTGTTTCTAATTCGTCTCGTGTTATTGCCATCAAATTCGATAACGTGCCAGAATAGGTTTTTTTTTTAAATAAAACAGTGACCGATCTTTCGTTTTCAGCGGCAATTGTACTCGCGGTTGCCAACGTCTCTCATGCGGAGTGCCAGAGTGAGTGATTATGCCACTTTAAATGCCAGCTACTTTGGTGTTACATGACCGTCGTTCGTCACCGTTCTTCGTCAACGGGGACGTTTTCTAATTCAACTCGATACGTCCGGTTTTTATGTCCCCCATTTTATTACGATAAGTCGGTGGAATTTAATGAAAAGGAAAAAAACAAAAAAATAAACCAAAAAGAACAACAACCAGAAAAAAAAAAACAAATAATAATATTAAAGATTACCGATAATGAATTTAAAAAAAAAAAAAAATAACACGAAAAAAAGAATGCAGAAAATTATTTCATTTTGATATGATATATTTTATATGAAAGTATTTTATCGAAGAAGAAGAAGAAGAAGAAGAAGAGGAGGAGGAGGAGGAGGAGGAGGAAGATTTTATAATATTAATAATAATAATAATAATAATAATAGGAGTGCATATGTTTTAGCAAGCACGCTGGACGAGAATCTTATTCGCGATATTTTAATTGATTTATTATTAAATTTGCTTTTTTTTCTCGTTTTATTTTGAATGAAAACGAATAACGAGAAAAAACATTGTTTTATCAGCTGATTCATTTTATCGTAGTATTATTTTGTATCTCCTGCTTTATTTGTTTATTTAATTAATTTTCATTTTGCTTCAATGCTTCGAAACATTTTCAAAACACTGTCGCAGTAATTTTTTTTCATGCAATCTTGTCTCATTTGTAATTGTATTAATTCATTATTTTTGTTTATTTTTTTTCCTATACAACTCATTAAAAAGATTAATAATAATAATAATGATAATGTTGCTTTAAATTGAAATGCACGTAATTGTTTTGTATCATTCTTGTTCAGCGTGTGTCCACGTTGCGACAATAAATTTAATAAATATTAATATAACAATAATAATAATAATAAAAAAGAAAAACCAATTATAAAAATATAATATTATATACTTATATACATATAATATAGCGAGAGTTTGTTCTCGGAAAGAAAAATAAAGTTAAAGGGACGTTTTAAGGGTAGCCGAAAAAAAAAAGAAAAAAAAAAAAAGAAAAAGAAAATCATCGGTCATTTAATTTGTGATTTCGCGTGCGATCTCTTCGTTTTAGTTATCTCATTTTGATTTCTATTTTTTTTTTGTTGATTTTGTTTGCTTGTTTGTTTGTATTATATTTAAATTCCTTCTTTTTCTTTTTTTTTTTTTTCTATTTGCATTTGCAACGATCGTTTACGGTTCGTTAATCGAAGAAGTCGCACGCGCTAAATCTGTGATATTTGATATTCAAATGTTGAATGTTGTATCTTTCGCAGCACGCTCGGTTTATTGCTACGAATGCGATTCTTGGACAGATCTACGATGCAAGGATCCATTCAATTACACAGCATTACCGAGAGATCAGCCACCATTGATGACTTGCAACGGGTGTTGCGTTAAAATGGTCCGCAATGCAAAATCACGTGAGTGATTTCAGTTTTTTTCCCCCCTCATTTCATTTCAATTCGGTTAATCGTTGTTGTTCAACGATATTTGCATAATTTTTCAATTACTTTATTTCCAAAAAATAATTCTGTACAATTTAAAATAAAATCTGACCTCTCAATTATATCTTCCAAATTTTAGATTAAATAATTTCAATTTTATTTATAATTAAGTATAATAAATCGTTAAAGGTATCATGGGAGAAGAAAGGTTTGTTTGATCCACATCTAAGTCGGTAGATAAAATCATGATATAATTTAAATACACTCGAACGAGTATTAGAATATTTCTAACGCTCTATTAATTGATTATCAAATGATCCGTATTTTAATACGATATTAAAAATAAATTATCTATCTATCTCTCATACCAACGAACTTCAATTAAATCTAATATAACGAAACCTTTTCTGCAAAGTTTACTGAATTTATAAATAAAATATTTAAATTAAATATCTCGAGATGAGAGAAAGAGAAAGAAATATATTGATTTTTCTTAATTACCGACAAGAACTTTTCGAATAATTAAAAACATCCCTCAAAAATAATAAAAAGAAATTATATTAATAGATTTTGACCGATTGTTTTATGATATAGGTATATATATAGAAGAAAAAAATATATAAGAAATTATTCCTATTAAAAAAAATTAAATATAATATATTAATAAATATATATATATAAATATATATATATGTTTATAAATATATTTTTTCAAATTTACAGCATACGAAAGCGTTAGAAGGACCTGTACATCACAACTACAGATAAACTTATTCATGGTGGACCACGTGTGCATGATGGAAAGTACCGGCACTGGTCACATGTGTTTCTGTGAG
Organism: Polistes canadensis; assembly: GCF_001313835.1. NCBI lineage: Eukaryota > Metazoa > Arthropoda > Insecta > Hymenoptera > Vespidae > Polistes > Polistes canadensis. The sequence continues at coordinate 25,267 of NW_014569826.1, forward strand.
GAGGATATGTGCAATCGTGTATCCCCGACCTCGTGTTCGAATCCCACCCTAATCCTTTTACTCCTAACAACAATATTCTTTCTAAGCTCGAACATTTTAGGAGCCCAAGCTTGCTTTGTAGAACGTTGCAATGGTCACGTCGTATAACACTGACTCGTTGTTCGATCCACTTATTATTATTATTATTAGAAATCACTGAAAAAGTTTGACCACCCTTACGTCCCACTCCCCCTAATTACTCAACTTTCCTATTTTTTCTTCTTAAATACTTTTAGAAAAATTATTATTCCCTTCTACACTCTCTTTTCAAGGGAGAATGAAAAAGAAAGAAAGAAAGAAAGAAAACACACAACAATAAGATAATAATTCAAACGTAGAATGTAGAACATTTTGCATAAAAATTTTCCTTCTCTCTCTCTTTCTCTATTTGACTATTTGAAATTTAGAATAGAACGAATATTTCTCTCGTAGATTTCATTTTTCATATATACATATCTATATATATATATATTTTGTTTTCTTAATCGTTTCTCTTCTTTCCATACATTTTTGTTTCTTTTTTTTTGTTAACTTCTTTCTTTCTTTCTATTTTTTTTTTTTTTCTGTATTCATCAAGCGTGTATCGTGTTCTACTTAGCAACATTTTTTTCAACTTAAAACGAATGATATCGAGAATAGAATACGTTTAATTTGGAAATTACAAAATAGTAAATTTGTTATCGTTTAGAAATACTTTTTCTCGTATTAATAAAACAAATTTACGTAAGTTTCGAATGATAAATAACGCATTAACTTTTGTGCAGCTTTTTTTGTTCTGCTTTTGTTGAACGCAAAATATCGATATAACGTTAATTAATTATCATCGTTGTTTCTTTTTTTTTTTCTTTTTTTTTGAATTAACGCGGATTATAATTAAATTCAAAACGAAGTTTACGAATCCTATCGGATAAAATGTTAACACAATTTAAACATCTATAACAATTTGCAATTGTTTTACAATGAAACTTAGTAAAAAAAAGAAGAGTTATTGCGAATAAGATTAAAAGTTAATGCGAAATAGGGGGGATGGGAGGGGGTGGAGGTTGGGTAGTTGGGTAAATCGTGGATCAGAAAATCATTAGAAAATGATTATAAATCCTGTCACGATTTTTTTTATTTTGTTATCACAATCAAATGTTAGGATTAATCTTTTCGTTAGATCGCACACCACCGTTTTTATTTTTCTTGAAAATAATTTTCACTAAATTAATCACCTTTTTCTCACTTTTAACATTTTCCCGCACCGAGTGCACTTTTGTTCTTTCTTAAAATTTGTCTTCTTATTCTTCTTCTTCTAATCTCTCTCACTCTTTCTAAATTTTTCATTCTAATTATGATGCCTCTCCCTTCTCACCCCTGGCCCATTTTCGACATTATTTGTATTACATCTTGAGCTTACTAAGTGCTTCACATGCTCCACAAAAGAAAAAAAGAAAAGAAAAAAAAAGAAATATTATTATTATTATTTTTAATATGCCGAAAATATTTGTTAACGTATGATAGATGAGTATAATATATTCGCGAATATATTAACGCGTAGGCCGCATGGTGGTGTTATGTTAGTTAGTTAGTTCGGCATGTCAAAATTCAATAGGGGGTTTCCCCATAGATTTGGTACCTGGGCAACAACACCTGGTATCAACCGACTAGAATGACGAACGATGATCGTTCGATACGATCAACGATTATCGACCACAAACATACATTTAAATAATCTATCTATCCTTTCGGTTTATTTTATAAACTAATACGAGTGTGTTTTTGTAAATGATTAATTTATCTTGTATTAGATAAAAAAAAGAAAAAAAAAAATCTTGTTTCACGCGATTACAATCGATCCTTCGTATTTTACATTTTGATCTTTGTTCTCGAATTTGACTTTTACAAGATTATTTTTCTATTTTATTTTTATATGTGTGAACACATTGTGGTTTTTCGATAGATTTTTTTCATATGAAAAATATATTTATCGAGTTTGATTGATTGGTTTTTTTTTTTTTTTTGGATTAAATTATTACATGTTAAATTATTATATTTGGATTAAAAAAATTAAATGTTGATATTAATTTTGATCCGAGATTAATGAAATAAAATGAAAAAGAAATTATGGGATAATGTTTCGAAAGCACGCTCGTATGCACGAAACCATGCAATAAGTAATAATCAATCACGAGTATATCATTAGTTATAGTCGAGTTTTTGGGCGTAGGTTAAAAGGGCACCTTTTTTCTCTTTTTTTTTTTTGTCTTTTTTTGCATAATCTAAGAAAAAGCGATATTATTTTTCTAGAGTGCATGGGAGAGACGATACGATAAAATGTACACATCAATTGGATTTATTGATTTTGAAATCAAATTGAAGTGTGTTCACTCCTTGTCCGTCGTTCGCTCGCTCGACATTTTTTCTAAAAATCACTAAACGTGTGTGTGTGCAATAGTAGCACAATAACATATTGCATGATGACACTCTGCATGCCCAAATGTCATTAGTTATTATTATTCTTGCGTGTGATTCGAATAATTCCAATTCCATCGTCGTTGCTCGTCTAAAAGTTAATTAACTTATTGTTAAACAAATCTAAGAAAAAAGAAAATGAGAAAACAATCTTTAATATATCGCGAAAAACAAAGTAAAATTTCTTTTTTCATATCGAATCTAATATGTGATACTTTTACGCGATGGAATGAATGTTTCTATAGAAATATCTTGTCCAATCGTGTGTATGGGGAAATTTCAATTTAAATTTATTTAAAAAAAAAAAAAAGAATAACGTAATATCGTTGTTGTATAATATATTTATTAAATTTTCAATCGGGCTCCAAAAAATATTATCATCGTATACAAACACGCATTCAATTCGAATTCTCGCGAATAATTTCAAAGAAAAATGTGTTTCAACAATTATGGGAAACAGTAGGGAGCGGGAGGGGGTGGGGGTGGCTGGTTGGGTTTAAAAAAACGAAAAGAAAAAAATGTCGAACGGGGAAACAACGATTGGTCCTTTTCGGCGAGTTAAACGACGATACAATAACAACAAACAAAAAAATTACCTACGAAACCTTCCAACCCCGACGGGAATATGCAATGCGAGGCAGATTTTATGAGAAAAAAAAAAAAATATATAAAAAGAAAAAGAAAAAAAAAAAAAAAGCCAAAAAGAAAAAAGAAAAGTCGAGGAAAAAAAAAAACGAGAGTAAAAAGTGAAAATAAAAAAAGCACAGCGTGGGCCTTCATCTTACTTCGAAGTCATTGCCAACAAAAAAATATTGCCGAAATAGATAGATAGATAGATAGACAGATAATTAGATGGATTTATTTTTTAACCCTTTTCCCCATTGCTCGGAGCAGGGGGGGGGGAAACCTACCGCGATGTTTTTTTATTTCTGTTTTTTTTTTTTTCTTTTTTACTTTGGATAGAATTTGGGGGTAAAATTATATATGGAATGAGATAGAAACAAAAAAAAAACCAATGAAAAATATATTATTATTATAATTATTTTGTGTTTTGCATTATGTATGACTCGTGCAAGTTGAACGCTCATGTCCTCACAGAGAGGCTTTCTTTAACGGAGCCTTTTGCCAAACAAGCTTCGGTGCTTGCATTGGGTGATGAATTCACCGATGTTTTTCTGGCAAGCCATGCGGCTCGTGTCGCGTCATTTGTTCATTGTCGCACGCGCGGCTGCGAGGCTAATTATATAATAATATTATTATTATTATTATTATTATTATTATTATTATTTATAATAATGTATGATATACTATTAGGGTGTGACCACAAGAATTCGTGTAGTTTTGTAAATTAATACTTCCAAAGGTAAATTTTACCAAAAAAACAAAAAGTTTCAACACGATAAACGCACGAATTTCTGGTTCACCCTATATATATTTAATTATCTTCGTTGTTCACTACTTCGTTATATTCTTTATATTATAATATCTATTTCTTCTATTATAATATTAACTATCTCTTCTTATTTTTATTATTATTATATTATTATGTATATATACACACGCCAGTACTACTACTACTACTATTACTCTATTAACACCACTATTACTACTACTATTAACACCAAAATAATTCTTCTATCGCTATATGTTAATGTAACAACAACAAAAACGCTCATTTCCGATCGCATCTAATATCTATTTGCTCTAATCTATTATTTATATATTGTCAGCTTTTAAATATTATTTTTATTCATATTTTGATTTTATTTTATATTATTTTATTTTTATAAATGCATTTTTACATGTTGTAAATAAGAGAAAAGTCAGCTTTTTCAATTGTATATAATATATATATGTTTTTTTTTTTTATTTTTATGAAACTTTTTATTTCTTTATTTTTTTGTTTTGTTTAAATGCTCTGACGTGTTGTACAAATCCGGAGGGGAAAAAAAAAAGAAAATATAGTCAGCTTTTTAATTATATCTTTTAGATTTTTTTTGTTTGTTTCTTCTTTTTTCCCCAAATGCGTTTGCTTGTTAAATAAATAAATACGAAGAAACGTCGAATATTATAAACAAATTTTGTACTAGTGTATTATCGTAAAGGGGGAGAGAGAAAAAAATAATGAAGCAGTATTGTTAATTAATGGTTTTAAGCCTACCTATGTTGTATTAGTAATAAGAATCATATCATTTTAATCGATCGTTTGTTAGGAAAAAATTAATATTTTTAAGATAATTATCGTAGGATTATTCGTAATGTTTACGTGTATTTATTACGCGTAGTGTGTATGTAATACACGTATGTGTAATTCAAATATCGTATTTAATTCGATCACGAGTCATATCATTGTTATAAATAATTTAACTGGTTTTAATTGACCAGTAGGAAGAGGAGGTGTGCAAATGTTATTGATAATTAGAATTAGTATAAAAAAAAAAAAAAGAAAAAAAAACATGATGTTAGTCAGTAGGAATTTTAGAAGTATATGGGGCATCCTTGTTTGGATCATCTCATCAATTAAAAAAAGTCATATCATAATAAAAATATCAACAAAAACATATAATAATAAAAAGAAAATAAAAAATGCAAGTTTTATTCGCGCATCAAAAGGAAAGGGATAAAAAAAATAGGGGAGAGATTAATTTTTAATTGTTATATTCCTATTGGAAAGAAACACAATTGTTTATTTTCATCGAATATTATATTATTAACAATGAAAATTTAAATTCATTTCGATGTTGGATTCGCGCTGGATACGAATCTAATATTTTGGTTGTTGTTATTATTATCATTATTATAATTATTGTTGTTGTTATTGTTGTTAATGTTGTTGTAGTGTTTCACGTAAAATGAATACGTACTATTACGAAGAAGAAAGTAAAACAACAACAACAAAAAAATGAAATATTTAAATATGATAATGTATAGAAATATTATTATTATTATTACTATTATATTTTTATTGAATGACGTTTCTTCGTTTTAAACGAAAAAAAAGATAACAACAAAAAGGGGCTATTATTAATATTAAATTGCGATCAGAAATAAATATATTAACACTTGCGTGTTTAATTGTATAATGGAACATTTTTTGTAATAATCGGCGAATTTGATCAATCAAACAATCAATCAATCAATCAATCAATCTCAATCAATCAATTATTGTAAATTTAATATTATATGATAATACAGCACACATACACACATACACATACATATGTATAATTGTTACGTTTTTAAATCTTGCCTCGCAGCCGAAAAATATCCACGTCTAATTGTTAATTGTTCGATCATATGCATAAGAATGAGAGATGCTGTTATTGTCAAAAATAAATAAATATATATATATATACACACACACACACATACACATATAAAAATAGATTTATACGTATTCAATAAAACACTATTTCTAATCCTGCGTTGTAAGAAAAGAAACAAAAAAATGAACTTACATAATAATCTTTTCTCTAATGTGACATTTTTGTTTGTATTTCTTCGACAAAATGTTCTCACTCGCGTGCAACAAATAATTATTATAAATTATTATTCCTACGATAATTAATTGCTAAATCGAATTTTCCTAAATCAGTTCGATAAATATTTTGCAAATGTTTCTTGAAAAGGAAATGATGTATAAAAAAAAGAAAAGAATAGATCAAATAAAATACAAAAAAATAAAACATAGATATATATATATATATAAATATAGATATACACATACACCACACACCCTCGCTGTAGGATAGAATAAGCTGATAAGAGCGATTATAATTTATTAATAAAAATGAAATATCGTTAATTCTACAAGTTACTTTTAAAACAAAACAAAAAACCTTCATGATTATGCGTTTACGATGTATCATTTTTAATATCGAATTGAAATATTTTTTAATATATTATCATATATAAATATATTGAAAAAAAAAAAAAAGAAAAACAAAAAAAATAGAACAACAGATATTTATCGGAAAATTTGTCACGACGTTTAAAAGACAATAAAAGTATTATCATACAATACATACCTGTTACGAAAATTGTTCATTGATTTTAAATAAATATTTGACAATAAATCTTTTACAGGAATTTATATCCAAGACGATGAATATGACTATTGAACGAGGTATTTATATTATTATTATTATTATTATTATTATTATTATTATA
>NW_014569826.1:31994-35894 GCF_001313835.1 Polistes canadensis
TTAATAATAATAATATAAAATAATTAAAATATTATTAGGATATATGTGAGAGGAAAAGAGAGAAGAAATATTATTATAATTAAATCATTGAATACAGCATTTAACGTGATTTATTATTGCAATCGATAACATTTTCGTTTGCTTCTACGATTTATTCGAACGAATCGTACACACGTGTCGATTTTAAGAACGACAGAAACACTTTGTTTCAAGTTAGATAGATAAATAGTTAGATAGATAGATAGATAGATAGATAGATGGATAAATATAGATAGAGATAACTCTAGTTAGATTAAATTTTTCATTTTTCCGGCTCGAGGATACGCAATCCTTGTTTTTGTTTTTTTTTTATTTTATTATTCGAACAACTAGATATATTAAATAATGATAATTATTTAATAATTATTCAATTAATAAACGACGAAACCCTTCTAATACGAATTATCATATATATATCTAACAATTAAATAAGAATTAAATAATTTATTTAAAAATTGATCGTAAAAATTATTTCTCCTAATCTAAAAATCCATTGAACCTTGTCTATTGGTAAACCTAGAGCCGGTAGGAGGGTTTTCCTGGATAGTCTGATAGAATATTAAAATAAACAAAATAAAAAAAAAAAGAAAGAGAGAGAGAGAGAGAGAAAGAGAGCTAGATAGATAGATAGATAGATAGAAAGAGATAAAAAATATAAACGAAAAAATAAATAATCTTCTAAGAAGCGTGAGTTAAGATTTTCGATAATTATTAGCAAACTCAACGATCAACAACAATGTCGTCGTCGTACGTTTTTTTTCATCGAGAAAATGATGCAAAATAAAAAAAGAAAAATTAATTAATTATTACATTAAAATTTTTTACTGACGTTTCAACGAATGACCACAATTTCGACAGAGTTTACCATCGTTGTCATGATCGTTATCATAATTATCATCGTCATTTTGTTTTTCCTTATTATCCTTGATCATTTTATCCGATTTAATGAATCGAGTCGTTGATAGTTCACCTGTGTAAGGTCGATGACCTATCGCACCGATAGTTTCACTTCTAGGTATTGTACTCTTCTCTCCGGATGGCATATTCGAAAAATCTTCACCTTCAATATCTTGTTGCTTTACGATAGAATCATTATTACTATTGGCTATTCCGCATATCGAATGATGAACTTTGACTATTTCATTCTTCGTTTTATTGTCATCGTCAAAATCATCAGATTCCGATTGTTCGATTGTATTATCTCGAGATATCTCTGTAAAGAATAATTTTTATTTTTTGAGATGTTAGAAATAGAAATAAATTAAACGAGAAATAAAGAAGAGAAGGTTTTTATGTTGTGTTAGATTTAATCCTTTAAAGTGTTGAATAGTTTTTAATTGAATGGTTTTTTCTTTTTTTTTAGAAACAAAATAGTTTATCATTAATACGATTTTGTGTTTCCAAATGATTTCGTTTATATCGATATTATTTAATTATATTTCATGATTACCAAGTATTTTTTTTTTTCATTATTTTTTCAATAGATAAAACAACATTACATTATTTGTATTTATACGTATATATTAATATGTATATGTAACTTTTTACTAAATGCATATATGCATTTGTTAGTAGCATTCAAAGGGTTAAAGAACAATAATTAATTGGCGAGAGATCATGGGTTATGTTGTAAGATTAAATTTACCGTTGTAAGTGGAATAATCATCGTCGGTTTTGTCGATGCTCAATGTTGATTCGAAATTTGTCAAACCGTCATCGTCCTCTTTCATTTGTGGAAGCTCCGTTGACGCTTCTATTAATTTTCCGCAACATACGTAACCCTTGAAAATTATTATTTTTCATTTAAATGATCATGCAGCCAAAAGTGTGCACTTTATTTTAATATAAAAATCATTAAAATCCATTTGCTAAAAGTATTAAAAATATTTACCGAAAGTTTTCAAAGAAATTGCAAAGATGCATAATTTACAGCATTACATTCTTTGACATTTTCTGAACTTTACATGCTAAATTTATAACTCGATATGGTATTCTACGCGTAGACAAAAAAGTGTACTTTAATTTAATGTAAATTTCATTAAAATTTATTCACTTTTAGTAGAAAAAATATTTACCGAAACTTTTCAAAGAAATTGCAAAGATGCATAATTTACAGCATCGCATTCTTTGCCATTTTCTGAACTTTACATGCTAAATTTATAACTCGATATGGTATTCTACGCGTAGACAAAAGAGTGTACTTTAATTTAATGTAAATTTCATTAAAATCTATTCACTTTTAGTATAAAAAATATTTACCAAAACTTTTCAAAGAAATAGCAAAGTTGTACAATTTATAGCATTGCAATCTCTGATATTTCTTTGAAAAGTTTCTGTAAATACTTTTTATACTAAGAGGGAATAAATTTTAATGGCTGTTGTATTAAATTAAAGTACATCCTTTTTCCTACGTGTAAAATACCTTATCGAGTTATAAATCGGTTTGCAAAGGTTCAGACTATATTTTTTAGACATTTGTTAGACAGATATTTATAGAGAAGGCTCTTTACATTCATAGTAATACCTGATTTCTGGCTTTGACGGTAACATATACACATTGAATGAAAAAAAATAAGAAAATGATTTAAAATTACCTGAACGAGATCCATGCGTGAGTCTAATGAAAATTGTTTACCCGACATTAGAATACCGCGAATTCGTCGTCGCATTGCTGAAAATAAAATTGTACGAGTTAAACAAAAAAAAAGTTATTTAACAATTGACGTAATTATTGTCGAATCAATCGAAAAGTAAAACAATTGAATCACCTGGACTATCCTTAGCCTCGACTCGCAATTGTCCGAAATTTTTCATGCACTCGTCGAATACATCTGTTGCATCGTAAATTGCTGCAAAACTGCCGTTGACTATTTTCGGTGACATAGGTGAATTGGCCAACAACAAACTCGAACCGAAATTTTCATTCTTCTCGCGAGTATCTGAAAAATGATTTAAACAAACTTTCTTGTTTTTTTTCTTTTTTGATTTTGCTCAGATTATTCATTTATATTAATTCGATTCCATATATATATATTTATTTAAATAATTAAATAATAATACTGGACGCAAGATAATAACAAATGATTCGTGTCGTGTTTGAAAAGATTTTATTTAACAAAATTTCATTAATAAAATACCGAATATATATATATATGAAAAGAAACAGGACGAGGAAAACTTAGATGCAATTTTGATGCAACCCTGACACAATTATCATGCAAATCTCATGAATCATTTGTAATTTGGGTAGCGGGTAAACTTATTTTTGTGATTTCCAACAAAAATAAGTTTACTTCAGGTATGCGACCCTGCCCACGCGAGCCATGATTTTCTCCAATTTCCAAAAATTAGGAGAAATCATGTCCCTAACCTTGAATCCTATCCACAAACCATATCAACCCTTCTATCATCACTTTCTATTTAACTCGTACACACAAACATGCACATACACACCTGACAAGTGTTTTAATTTTAATACAAATCTTGTATCTCTCCCCCTTCCTCCCTCATAACTGGTTTATGACAATGATGATGCATATATGATACGAATAAATTAGAATTATTATATTTAAAAAAGTAGGGAAAGAAAGAGTGGGAAAAGAAAGGGGAATTGTTAAAATAAATAAAAAAGGTAAAAGATAATGTAATGATATATAAATAGTTATAAGTAAGGAAGTAATATAATTTATTGTTGTTTCAAATTTGTGTTAAAATTATAAGAAACAAGATAAATAATAATACTAATAATAATAATAATAATAATAATAATAAGTAATATTTAATTAGGGAAGATAAAAAAAGAAAAAAGAGAGAACGATAACCGAAGATAATAATAATAATAATAATATTATTATATAATTA
>NW_014569826.1:37629-41114 GCF_001313835.1 Polistes canadensis
ATTGTTCACAATCCATGGATAACTAGAAAATCGTTGTTGGAACGTCTAAAGGCGGATATTGCGGAAAGAATGAAAGAGAAATAAAAAAAAAAAAAAGAAAAAAGTGAGGCCTAGTTTCCGCAATAAAATCTACGTGAAGAGAGAAATAGAAACTGGAATGGCGAGAAAAATTATGATAATTACGATTAGGTTTGTTTTTTTTTTCTTTTATAAATCTTTTTTCTCTCTCTCTCTCTCTCTCTCTTGCGACGATTGTGTTCGTATTAATTTTCAATGTTTTTTTTGTTTGTTTTAATCGATGTCGAATAAATTCAATGAAATTTTAACACGCGTAAATTTTGTACTAAAAAACAATTGTACGGAAAAATATGTAAATAAATTTATATATGTATGAAAAAAGTTTCTCTTACCACATAGCAGTACAATCGAAATGAACCATCAACCATTTGCTCGGATTGAATGCAAAAGAATCGGCATATTCGATTCCTTGAAGCCAACCACGATATTCAGGACAAACAAATGCACTTCCAGCGTATGCAGCATCGATGTGCAACCATAAACCATTTTTAACGCCTAGAACAAATCGAACAATCCGATATATGTCGATAATGATTAATCCAATTTAATTGTAAATAAATATAATATAAATCAATGTTTTTTTCAAATATATTTCAATATCACTCACATATCGGACCAATTTCCATAAGATTGTCGAATGAACATGCACCTGTTGTACCCAATGTTGCGCATACCTGTTATATATCGTTGATCAAAATGTCAAATTTATTTTATTATATTATAATATCTAAATAAAATGAAATATAAAAGAAAAATTATCTAACAGTGGTTTGTGTGCGAATAATTGAAATTATTTAATATATGTGAATATAATAATTGAGTTATTCGGTTTTTAATTTTGAAAAAAAATTCATGGTATTTGTATTAATCGTTATAATGATACAATTTGATTTATCATGGTGCATGAAAAATATTCGTGATTATATTTTTGCAATATAAATAAAATATTATATATATATGTATATTATATTTATAGATAACATCGTTAAATTTCAATTTGTTGGAAATAAAGGGTAATAAGTAAATACTTGTAAGTTAAGAAAAGATAATCGGATGGTGTTCGCCCTAAGGGACCAATTAGTGAAACGTCGATCCGAATTGTTGCGTCGACCGTCGGACTATAGCAACGACATGACTACTTAAACTTTGGAGAAGGTTAATTGGCAGTGGTTTGCCTTATATCGTTCCGTAACTACTTACAATTTTTTATCTTAAATCTTGTTGAAATTTATTATTCTTCTTTTCGAATTTTTCTTTTATTATTCGCCAATATTATTTTTCATAATAAATATAAAACGTAAGTTGTGCATCAGTGTGTGTAAGATAAGAGAATTGAATTTTTAATTTGGAAAATTTACTTTCCATTTCTTTTTTATATATACATTGTTGTTGTTGTTGTTGTTGTTTTTTGTTCATGGAATAATTATATAAATAAATATTTATGAAAATGTGAATACTCACGAAAAATGGAAGCAAACCATCGGCACGGTCACGGATCAAAGCTTCGTCAAGTGCTTCTCCTCTCATACAAAAATCTTGATCCGATTCGATGTATCGCATTTTTACTAATCCGATAAGTCCAGCTTTTTCCACGCTTGAGTGTGCCTTATTAAATAATAACAAATAACTAATTAAAAGTCACTACAATTAATTGTATTCAATTTATATTTCGGTTAGAAATTTTATTCCTTATTTATTTTTATTCATTCATATTATTTTATTAATTATTATTGTATATGTGAATTCGCGTGAAATTTTCTTTTGTCAATGGTAATAAATACAAATAGAAAGAAGAAGGATAATTGTTTAAGGATATGACGTGTATAAACAGAAAACAAAAATTGAAAATTAAAAAACCTGATCGGAACAATATGCGACGAGACGCGAATTGATTTCTGCTGCACTCCGATTAGGTTCACTTTCTTGTACATCTCTGATAGCACGAGTTCTCGCAGCGAGTAAGGAAACAAGGGTTGAATCTGATGCTGTTGTTTGTATGACACCACCGCCATCGTTTATTCCAGGCCTATGTAAAAATTGTTCAGGTAAACCTATCATCTTTGCGAGCCAATTCATCATGATCATTTCCAATTCCGTGCAAACCGGACTAGATGCCTGTAAATGAAATTATTTAAATAATATTAATGAACGAAGAACAGTAAAGAGAACATTTTGTACAATAATTAATAAGAAAAATGGTATCGCGTTTAATTATAATATTAAATTATCTCCATAAACACAATTATATAACACGTATTCAGGAACAGTACAAATATCAGTGAGTTGCAATAAAAGATAGTTGCATAAATAAATCAATTGATCATTGATATATGAAATATGCATAATGATTAAATACAAATTTACAAGATTATATTAAATAAATAATATAATTGATTTTAAAATATTTAAATGTTATTTATATTAATTAACATTTACCGTTCACACATTAAATAGCATTGATAAAATTTATATTACAAAAATATTATTAATATTGATAAATAAAATAATAAATATATCACAATAAAGAATCGTTCATTGAATTATTGTTTCTATAATAAAATATTTCAAAATACTATTAAAGTATTTTTGAGATAATAGTAAATGAAAATACAATTATTTTAATTCTTACCCAAGTAAATCCAAGACAATTGATGGCATCAGCCAACATGTCACCCAACAAACTAGCTGGCGAATTAAGTGCAGGAAAATAAGCGTGCATTTGAGGACTTTGCCAATGTGTAACACCCGGCATGATGCATCTTTCGATATCGGCAAAAATATCGTCCCATGGTTCACCATCTAACGGTGCCGATGTTGGTAAAACGTTTCTCAAATAACCCGGTGATACTGACGGATATACTCGTCTCGAACGAATATTTTTAAAATAATCGGCAATGTAATCCACCATTTCCTTTCCTATTTTAAACGAAACGATAATAAATAAAATAAATATCAAGATGAGGAAAAAATCATTGAAAATACAAAAAAAAAATGGAACAAACTCTACGTTATCAAATTTACTCGAACTATCTATCGTTCGTGTTGTATAGGATCGTAGATTGAAAAACAAAAAAAAAAAGAAATATCATTCAGAAAAAAAGGGAAGAAGGATTCACTTTAAAACACGTAGTGTAAACAATGTGACAAACATTTGAAGACCCGACAAAATCTAAACACTTGTTTCCTTTGATTGTTTCGTGTCGTCCATTAACAAACCCTTTTCTTTTCTTTTCTTTTCTTTTCTTTTCATCGAATGAACCTTACCCAAGAATGTAATACTCTTTACCTACTTCTAACATCTTTTATATAAATAAATAAATAAATAAAGAAAGAAAAAAAAACACAATAAATTTTTACGAGTAAAACTATCGAGTAATAGTTGAAAATATTTGATTGATTTCATTTTA
>NW_014569826.1:41946-50089 GCF_001313835.1 Polistes canadensis
ATATATACAAATATATTATTATTATATACAAATTATATATATATATGTGTAAGGAAATAATCGAACGATAGAGTGAAATCATATTTTATATGGTTTCTCATAAAACTCAAAATCCCATCTTTTCATCGTTTTCAATGATTCTATTTAATCATTCGCGGTTAAATTATTCTCGCGAGAATCTTGACGATTAATTATTAGTAATGTAAGAAAACAATTTTTTTTTTTAAACGAGCATTCAAGTAAATGAGAGCTTTTATGATACAACGAATCTCATGGTCGTTGGTTTCTTTTTTTTTTCCTGTTTTCTTTAAAGTATCTCGAGTAATTATCATGGACTTAGAGAAATGATGAATTTTTTCTTTTTTTTTTTTATAGAAATTACTCACATTTTTAATCTAAAATATCAAGTATTTTTTTCCCCAATTATCCTTCCTCCCCTTTTTTCTTTTTTTTTTTTATAGAAATTACTCACATTTTTAATCTAAAATATCAAGTATTTTTTTCCCCAATTATCCTTCCTCCCCTTTTTTCTTTTTTTTTTTTTTCAAAGTTGCATACAATTATATAATTGTTAGGTTGTTTTTAGTATTTAAAAAATATGTACTCACCGTGTTTGCGATATTCCTCGAAATTCATCTTTTTACTTTCGTTGAGATGGTTGAGTGGGTTCGGTGTGAGGGGGAATTAAGGGGGGAAAGGAAAATTTGTTATACAAAGATGAGAAATCCGCGATGATGATATTTTTGTTCGATCAATAATATTCTTCTCCGACGTTTAGTATTTTTTTGGGGTTTTTTTTTGTTTTCTCCTTCTCGATGTAACGTGGTAATTTCTTCTCGAGGATTGAAATTAGACTCGTGTAAGCCTATGGAATCAACAGTATCGTTGATAGATCACCTTTTTTATAGATCACGATCTATATTTTATTTGAATCGGTGGTCTCATAACAACCAGATCTCGAAATTCCGATGTACCCGTTTCACGCACATGTGGCTACGATTTTAATTCAATACGTTTATTTAATAATTATTCAAATTTCTTTCCCTTATCTTTTTTTTTTTTTTTTCTTTTCACGTAAGACAAAACACACAAGAAGAGACAAATACAAGTGTGTGTGATATGTGTGTATGTAATAAATTAAAATATATAATTACATATAGAAATAATAAAATAATAATTAAATAATTAATTAATTAATAATTAATTATTATTATTAATGTGAATTGTGTTTGTGTGTGTGTGTGTGTATATGAAATACGATAAATCCCGTAAATAGGGGAGGAAAAAAAAAACACAAAGTGAAAAATGTATTCAACGTTCTCGGTAAACTTTGACGGGATGACTACTGAAGGAAGAGAATTTAGTAGTGCATTAATGCCGAAAGATTTGTACGGATTCATCCAATCATCGATCGTACTGTCACATGGCACCCAAGCCGAGCTTATTAGGCTAGTGTGACAAGGCTCGTAACGGCCTAGAACCAAACTGCCCCCTTTCATTCACTCCTACGTCACCCTTCTTCCCAACCCTTGGCTGGGTGGTTAACCACCACCCCACATCGGATTCACTTCAACATTTTATACAACGAACAAACTTATACGAATTCTTTCCTATGAAATTATTTCATCGCTATATTGTTGACCACAATTATCATTATTATTTTTTTCATTATTTTTAACGATATAGAGATAGTTTGATTGGTATTAATCCTTCTTTCCATGATTTTTTCTTTTTTTTTTTTTAAATAAATCAGGGTGACGTAATTAATGCTCTAGATTAAAGGAAAAATATTGAAAAAAATCCTAGTGCTATTTTTTGACAACTGCGTTTTGTTGTACGCAATAGTCGCTTAAAAAGTTGCCAGCAACAACAAATATACAGTACAAGGGTTTTGAGTACCTTTTTTTGTTGACTACATATTATGATTGAAATTTTCATCATCATGCAAAGAAGGGTTAAACAAAAACAAGAACAATAATGACTATTATTTCCGAACTTACTTACTTTGCTACTGATATTGTTACTACTATTACTACTACTATTACTACTTTCCAACGAATTACCAACGAAATCAAACACGAATTACTCTCTTCCCTTATATTCTCTAACACCTCTTTGCTAATCCCATTTTGGAAAACACAGAATCTCACTCGGTCTACGAAATACGCGTTGAATTAGAAGTTCAAACGAAATTTATTTCTATATCTTTAAACGACACGTACGTTTATTATTATAACTTCGATTGATTCATTTATTACTTAGAATTTATTTACTATGATAATAATAATAATATATTTGTTTTTTTTATATATTGTACGACTAATAATAATAATAATATAATAATATATATTATTCGGATCGAATTTAAATTTCTCAACGAAACGAGATTACAATTTGTTTTTTTTTTCTTTCGAATTTTGTAACTTTTTCGACTAGATTAGAAAATAAGAAAAAAATAATAATAATAATAAACGAACACTATATATAATTGGCAAGAAGTTGCGTTTAGTAACGAAAAAAGAAGGAAAAGTTAAAAATTTGTTTAGAATGTGTGATAATAATGTGATTGAGAAACGTGGTGGAGTGATTATAAATGTGCGGAGAAAAATGGGTGGGTGGGTGAATGGTTGGTAGAAAAAGGGGGGAGGGCGTGGGGGAGGAGGAGGGGAGAGGAGGGGTATGAGAAAGAAAGAAAAAGCTTAAGAGCGGTAGGGAAGGAGGGTGTCTCTGTGTATGTGTATGTGTGTGTGTGTGTGTGTGTGTGTGTGTGTGTGTCGGTGATATTAAAAGCTCCTCTCTCTGTCGTTTCCGTTTCCGACTTTTCTAATTTCCCGTTAGCTTTTCACTAAGCGCATACGATTCGAAGGATTTATCCCGTTTTATATGCCGTGCATACTTCGTACGAACGATTATGACACGACCGACGACCATGACGACGACCATGACGACGAACGATGTCAATTCTTGGTCAAATTTTTGCCCCTGCTCCCCACCACCACCCACACCACCACCCCACTTTAAAGTATCCGCAAATAATCAGAGCGTATTATTAAACGATCATCGGCATCACTTATCACGATATTTGTTTGATTCAAATGAGAAAAGAAAAAATTAAATGAAAATGATGACGACGGTGGTGTGATTTGTTTTTTTTTTTTTAATTTTTTTTTTACTCTTTATATTTTTTTTTATAAAAATTATTTTGGAAATAATTGACCGCTTTATTCAAATAAAAAAAGAAAAAGATGATGACGATGATGTGATTTGTTTTTTTTTAATTGTTTTTGTTACTCTTTATATTTTTCTTTATAAAAATTATTTTGGAAATAATTGACCGCTTTATTCAAATAAAAAAAGGAAAAGATGATGACCATGATGTGATTTGTTTTTTTTTTAATTGTTTTTGTTACTCTTCATATTTTTTGTTTTAAATTATTTGGGAAATAATTGAACGTTTATATACGTAAAATTTGTTGTTCGAATTTAAATAGAAAATATATATAATTACGAAATTATTATTATTATTAATTATTAAACAAAAAAGAAAAGAAATATATGTATTTGTAAAAAGAAAAATATAACGCACTGACGTTTCGGAAAGTATTCGTTATTTAAGAAGTTGTTGATATCTCGTCGCGTGGATTGAATCGTTTTTTTTTAAAAAACAAATTTAATATCACGATAGTTAAAGAAAAAGAAAATAATGATAAGTACAAGTTTAATTGTAAAGTGTAACGATAAATGGAAAAAATATTAGAAAATTCGATTTAATCGATGTTTCAAACATTTAACTCGAACTTATAACCGAATAGTAAGAGAATTTTTATTACACGATTGAGAAACAAAATTTCTCTTTTCGAAACTTTTCTTATAACCAACGAGAGAAATTCATTAACGATACGGAAAAATAAATATGAACTGAAACACACGCACAAACAAAATATATATGTATACAACGGAATGAGAAATAAACGTCTCGTAAAATGAAGCATAAAATAAAAAAAAAAAAAAGGAATATTAGCTAATCGATTTTTTTTAATACATTTCGATAGAAAAATCTTCCCGTAATTTTATCAATCCGATTTAACATTTCAAGTGTCTAACAAAAAAAAGTAAAACAAATCTATCGAAAAATATATGTACCCCGCCTCCCTCCCTCCGAATACAAAAAAACAATACACACAATATAAATAATTTATCGATAATTTTGTCCAGAACTATAATATTAAAATAATGTATCACAAGGAATTTGAAGAGTTCTTAAATTTTTATGAACAATTTTTTTCGAACAAGTTGAACGTTTTGGACGTTTTTTTGGGGTTTTATCAGCAATTTCGATCGTTATTGTTCACGAGTTAATTTACATTTTTTTCTTTTTCAAAGTCATACATTTAAACTATATTTAACATTTACAATACATTTTTTCCTAAGCACCTATATATTATCACATACAAATACTATGTATGTAATGTATATGTTATTGTGTATGTAAGTAAAATGTATTGTAAATGGTAAATATAGTTTAAATGTATGACTTTGAAAAATAAAAAAATGTATATTGATTCGTGAACAATAACGATCGAGTTGCTGATAATGAAGTCCCAAAAAATGTGACGAAACGTTTAACTTGTTCGAAATAAATCAATCAATCACATAAAGATTTAATAACCATCAAAAATTTCCTGCGATACATATTTTAATATAAATAATATTAATAATAACAATAAACAACGATAATTAACTCGTACTCGAATGTTTAAAAAAAAAAAGAAGAAAAAGCAAAGGGAAAATAACTTAAAAACAAATTATTCAACCGAATATTTTCTTCAAACCTGTTTTAGATTCCAATAAAGAAGTAGAAGTAGTAGAAGAAGTAGAAGAAGTAGAAGTAGAAGAAGGGGTACGGGGGAAAATAAGAATTGTCGTTTCCTCCCCGTAATATATATATATAAATTCTTGCTTGATTTTCTCTTCCGCAAAATGTATTGTATCCGGGTATGTTGCAGTTTATCGTTGGAATGCACATCGTTCAACAAGTGGGGTCCGCTTTTATAGTCCAAGCGCACTTCGAAAATCCGCGTGTGCGGAGACGCGCGAGCGGAAAAGCGCAAGCGTGTGTATGTAGATCATTGGTGTGGGGAAAAAACGCGCGCACAACTGAAATTTCTTATTCTTTTCGAGATGAAGATTAGGGTAGGGTAGGGTTGGGAAGGAAGGAAGAAGAAGAAGAAGAAGAATGTAGTAGGGATTTGAAGAAAACTAGAACGGTAAATAGTAGTTGGGTGGGTGGGGGGTGGGAAGGGGAAGGATAAAGAGGAGAATGAAAAAGGAAGGAAAATTAGTGGAGGGGGTTGGTAGTTTATTCCTTCATTTGTGTTAGTTTTTATAAAGAGAAATAAGTTAAAACTTGAAGGATTTTTCTTAAAAGGGCTCAAAGAAATATGATTCCCTTAAGGGAATATATACAATATATATATATCTTTTGAGTTCTCGTTTTTTCTTTTTTTTATTTACGTATCATTTATATATATATATATATAAATATGTGTGTGTATTATTTGTATCCACGGTGTATAATCGTAAAGATWAGTTAACGGTAAAAAAAAAAAAATGAAGAAGAATAATAATAATAATAATTATAATAATAATAATAAGAAAAATATGAGAGGTAATTAGAAAATAATGTATATCTAGTCTTGCGTAATGAGAATCATTAATTTTGACGAAGGAAGAGTAGATAAATGCGATGGTGGTAGTGGTGGTAGTGGTAGTTATGGTAGTGGTAGTGGTAATGGTGGTGGTGGTTGCCGAGTTGTTTTTATTTTCTTCGAACGACATATTCGGAAGTAGTCGATAACGTGTGTTACGCTTGCGGTTATTATTCTTTATTTATTATACCTCGCTTATGGCATATGTTTATTAACTTAGAGACAAATTTCCATATCGTATGATGACTATTTATGCTAATGGGGTTTCATAATTGCGAATTTATATCTTATTTTCTATATCATATCTCCTTGTGGTATGTTTTGTGTGCATATGTGTGTGTGTACGGACCTTCGAAAAACAAAACAAAACAAAACAAAAAAGAAAAAGAAAAATAAAAATAAAAAACAAAAAGAAAAACCAAAAAGTTACATTAACGAATTCTATAAATAATTATCATCTATTTTTCTCTCTCTCTCTCTCTCTCTCTCTCTCTCTCTCTCTCTCTCTCTCTCTCTCCGCGTGTGTATGTATGTGTATGAAAAATATTATTGCGAATTTTAAATGCTCCGCAAAGAGATATTTTGACGAGCGTAAAAATAAAAATAAAAATAAGAAAAAAAAATGAAAAAAAGAAAGAAAAAACCAAAGTAAATCCCATTGTCTCGCATCGCGAAGCGGAACTTTTTATATTTCGATTTTATGCCGATGAAATTATCCGTGACGATTACCTGCCACGCGAGAACATCTAAGTAATATTTCTAATTAATTTCGGTAGAATCAAAATTGTTCGCGTCGTATGCAAAAAAAAAAAAATAACAAAAAAGTTACGAATACTTTGTCGATGCATGTATTCTATTCGCAATTCTTCTTCTTTTTTTTTTTACTTTTTATATCAATTTATTATATAACAAAATTTCAAAGAAGAAAATAATTACTGAAGTATTAACACAAATAGAAATTAAGATTATAACGTTCTGATTCAGCATTTTGTTTGTTTTTCTTTTGGAAAAAAAAAATGACATTATTTTACTAGGGCAGAGGGTGAGGGGATGTTGTTTCTTTCCAAAAAAAAAAATGCTAAATCAGAACGTTATAATGTTAAATTTTATTGATTAAGTGGATTATTGATTTTATACACATGTGAAACGTTCGGAAAATCATATAAACAATTTTCAATAAAATCATTATCATAAAAGACAACGTGACAGTTTAAAGGTGAATTTCGTGTAGGACGGTGCACCGAACATATACTCAGTGCTTCTAAATTGCAATACACATATCTCTTTCGATAAATTAACAATATTTTTAATACTCTAATGCACTTTACTTATATTACAGATTATTTCAATACACATATTATATAGATATATATATATATTGTTTTAAACATTAAGTATTTATTAACATATTTTGAATATATTAAATAAATTTGATTTGATATTATTTTAGATACAAATTTTTATTTCACTTCCTCGAAATCATTACTGCGCAAGAACGTTCAAATAATTACATAATAATGATGATATTCGTTGTACATAAAGACGAAACACTTTTTTTTTTTTCGACATCCACTGCATTTTATAAATGCAGGCATATCTCAAATATATACACGAGTATTTTAAATCTTTAACAATAAACCTTTGAGATTTTTCCTATTTAAAGATTTTAAATGTCTATTTTTTTAAAATATATGTATAAATACAAATTCTTAAGGCACACGTATGTTTATTAACTACAAATTCAATATGATTATTTCAAATTTGATTACGATATAATTATACTATATATACTATCAAATAATATTATATATATATATATATATATATGTTAATTGAAAACGAGACATGTCATCACTGCTGAAAAGCTCGAAAGTTTAAAAATTTAGAAATATTCAAAATGAAACATTTTTTGATTGAATCTCTTATGTTGTTTTGTGATACTTACGATTAAACGACAATAAATATATTCAATATTCTTTTGATTGTTGAGACAAGAACTGAAAAACAAAAAATAATCTATTTTTTCTATGCAATAATATAGTATACGTCATTTTTTACAATCGCACAACACCCAAGCACAAAAAGTTGATGGTTTTGCTATATAAAATAAGCTGTTATAGCCCAGACTGATTAACATCTTTTTATTCCCTTTATTTTTTATGTATATCTTCTTCAGAATGATTATGCAACTGTCTTCGCGATATAATAATAATAATAAAATATAATAGAAGTTAATGTGAAGTCTGTTATTAAACAATTCCCGTATATAAAAGCAGTACTTTATTATCTAAATGTTTTCCAATTATTAGCAGTATATAAAAAAAATAGTTCGTAATGTTTTACGTAACGATTCCTCTTAATAATTAAATTATAATTTTTTTTTTTTTAAATATATATTGTCCATGCTATTAAACTTTAATATTTTACTTAAATAT
>NW_014569826.1:52414-53719 GCF_001313835.1 Polistes canadensis
AATTAGCAATTTTTAAATTGTCAATAACTCGTGAAATAATGAATATTTCGGGCAAACAATTATGGATTAACGATGAGCATTTAGTGAGCAATTAGTTGCACATATTAGTTTCTTACTGCCATAGGTTTTCTACGCTGTTGTTATTTTTGTAGTAAGTTACCATCAGATCTCGGTCGGTAAAATAAAGGTTGAGCACTACTATTACCGATATCAGCTTAGCTATGTTACTAGAACTTCAGTATATTTGAAACTTTCTTATTTTCTAGTAACTTTTAATTGGAAGTAATGTACACAAATTGATGTGTAATTAAATGCTATATACATTTAAAAACAAACAACAATAGAGTCATTCATATTTAAGTAAAATATTAAAGTTTAATAGCATGGACAATATATATTTAAAAAAAAAAAAATTATAATTTAATTATTAAGAGGAATCGTTACGTATACTTTTTTTTATATACTGCTAATAATTGGAAAACATTTAGATAATAAAGTACTGCTTTTCTAATGGGGGAAAAAAAAGAAAAAAAAAAGAAATAATTTCAATTTTTGGAAATGTGTTATAAGACTAAGTGTAGCAAAAGATTATACGTAAACTGATCGATAAACGATTTTAATTAAATACAAAGATATTATTTATCGATCTAATGTATTTAAGATTGAACGGGACTCGAGTAACTCTCAAGTATCATGGATAAAAATCGCATTTACTTACTTTACAGTCGAAAGAAGAAGAAGAAGAAGAAGAAGAAGAAGAAGAAGAAGAAGAAGAAGAAGAAGCATTACGAGGGAACGCGATTTACCGTTGATTGCCGTGGGCGTTTAACCGCCTGGCAACCCCTTTCCCTCCTAACCCCTTCTTCTTCTTCTTCTTTCCACCCATCTCTCCACACCTTTCGGTGTATGGTGGTGAACACCATCAACGGAATATATGTTGTCGATCGATTCGACGAATCGTTTCACACGAAATCGACCGTCTCCAAATTATAAGACGGAAGCTGTTCGTTCGTTCGTTCGTACGTTCGTACGTTCGTGTGGTTGTTTTTCAAAGAGCAATCCGATCTACCGTTTTTAATCGTAAATTCGATCGAAATTCCCGTTAAGATTCTCGATAATCTCATTCGGTTAATCGATTTGTTTGAAAATGATTATTAATAACGATAAGTAATCCTATTTAACGAGATATTTCTTTGAATGTAATATAAACGATAATTATAATGAATACTTGTAAACGAAAATTATTGCAAATTAAAAATGTTCAACAATGTTACAGAAGACAAATAGATATATAATAATAATATA
>NW_014569826.1:54044-57100 GCF_001313835.1 Polistes canadensis
ATTATAATACTTTTATAGTATACGTATCTAATTAATGAATATATTAATTATATAATAAGAAAAATTAAATAAGGTAGAGGAAAATACTATGAAAAATATACGTTTATTCGTTTTCTCGAATTTCTCTTTATACGACAAGAGTTTCATGCAAACCAACAGTCACAACGTTCCCATATGTAAAGACATCAATTGATTTTTGAACGAGTTTACAAGAGAAAAAAAAACAAAAAAAAACAAAACCCCAAGCAAAATTATTCAACGAATTGTGTATAAAAAAAAAAATAATATTCTTCGCGTCGAATATATAAATAAAATGAAGAAATTCTTTTTGGTATATAATATAAAAAATTGATTTTCGAACGAGTTTACAAAAGAAAAAAAAAAAACAAACAAAACAAAAAGAAACAAAACCCCAAGCAAAATTATTCAACGAAGTGTATAAAAGAAAAATATTATAATATCCTTCGCGTCGAATAAATAAAATGAAGAAATTCTTTTTCGTATATATAATATAAAATATAATTATAACTAAATCGAGAGAGAGATAGAAGATATATAATCTTAAGTTGAAATCTAACATAAACGTGAAGAGTAGTTCTCCTTCCTAAAAGGAGGAAGAATTGGCATGAATCTCTCTCATGAACTGTGATGTATCGGATGTGTCTTATATTGTTTTTACGGGATACCTATATGAAAGAAGGAAGAGTTACGTGTACCGACAGCACCGTTAACCAGGTATTTACCGTCAACTGTTGAGTTTCCTTCTTCTTCTTCTTCTTATTTTCCTCGTCGTTGTCGTTGTCGTCGTCGTAAAAGTAATTCGAAAGGTAACCAAGTAGCATCAGTAACATTAACAGCATCAGCATCAGCATCAGTAACAGCATCAGCCCCGAATAGAAGCCAGCAGCCACGTACCTTTCTTCTTGTCGTTGATGTTGTTGTTGTTGGTAGTCAGTTGCGGCCGACTTTGAACTTGGCAAACAGGCATTCCCCGTTCATTTCCCCCCCCGTTCCTTCTTTTGCACTCCCCCCTCTTGCCACAACTTGTCTTATACCACCCGGGAGTCCGTTAAAGTCAATGCCGACAACGACAACGACGAAGACGAAGATTAAAACGACTATGTCAGATAGGTTTTCCTTTGCTAACCGTTTCCCTGTTTTCTACAACTATTCATTCGAATTAAATCTATGGGAAGTGAACTTTAATATACTTGACAGATACTTATTTACACGTAGGACACGTAGAATTACGTTGGAGTTATTTAAAATTTGTTCTTTTTCTTCTTATTTCATGTGCACCAAAGTATTGTGAGGGCACACCGTCTTCTTTTTCATTTTGTTTTTTTCGTTATAATTCATGATTGAATGAATAATTCCCTCCTCCCCCCCCAACACACAATTCCCTCTCACAACTTTTTCTTTTCCGAGGGAAGATTGTTAAATATAAAAATAAAATATATATGTACGGTAGAGTACTAGAATAAAATAGAAAAAATTCATTTCATACGTTAGGATTATGCATTTTTATTAAAACCAAATGAAACCGGTAACACTATGGCGGAACGTCATTTTTTATTATAATCAATCATTCGAACAAAGTGTTTCAAAACAAAAAAGAAAAAGAATAAAAATAAGAAATCATTAGAGAGAAAATTTAACTTCACCAGCGAGAAATTGAATTTCGAAACTTTATTATTCGATGATATGATAACTATGATATAAATACAATTTTCGACTCGATCATATAAAATACCGGTTCTTTCCTCGAGTTCTCGTTCATTCTTTCGTTCGTTCGTTCGTTCGTTCGTTCGTTCGTTCGTCGGTTGAATTGGTTACCGCATTTTGGTATCCGAATTAAAATGAAAAATAATCAAAACATTATCGCGATCCGGCAAAAATAATAATATAGTTTATAAAGAAGAGCATAAAGAAGAAAAAAAAAAGAAACAGAAAGAAAAAGGCGAAAGAATTGTCCAAAAAACAAAACAAAACCAAAAAAAAAAGAAGTAAAAGGAGAAGAAGAAGAAAAATGATGCAGCAAAATGGCGGATAGGGAAGGAAAAGGGAGTCCATCGAAGGTGTTGCGAACAGAGAGGAGGGGGAGGGGAATCGCGGGCTGAAATACGGTGAGTGTTAAACGTAGGGTTATAACGAAGATGAAGGAGAAAAGGGAAGGGGGGGGAAAGGAGGAGGAGGATTGTAGGCGATAGAGGAACGAATTACGGGTGCCCATGAACCTCGAAGTCGTCGTCGTTTCCATCGAGGGGAGCACACAGTGGAGGAAGAGGGACGGGGGACGGAAGGGATGCTGAGTACCGCTATCCGGCAGTGTTACATCGTGCGTCGAGAGACTAGGACCCGTTTCCCCCACTCCGATTCCCCGACTGGGCCTCCGCTAGCCCCCACCACGCGCACGCTGCTACCAATCCCCACTCTTCCTTTTCCTTCTTCTTTCTTCTTCTTGTTCTTTGTCGAGAGTATATCGTCATCATCGTCACGCTTCCAGTGCTCCCCCTCCCTCTCTCACTCACTCTGACGAATCGGCCTCTCGCAGTCGGGGGCACAACGGTTACGTTTTACCGTTGCGGACCCGCTCTTCTACGTTTGCCTGCACGGACAGACGGACAGACGGATGGACGGATAGAGGGACAGAGGGACGGATGGTATGATGATCTTTCGCGCGTTATTTCTTCTTCTTCTTCTTCTTCTTCGTCATTCCGCCATTCCTAACCAATGTGACGCACGCGTAACAATGGCTGTTTCTCTAATGCCGATTGGGTCCGGTGTTTAAGATGAGGAGAGGAGGAGAAGAAGGAGGAGGAGGAGAGGGATTGGTGGATACATTGGCGGATGCTGTTGGAATTCGCTTGTATGTCCTTTTTTGTTTGTTTTTTTGTTTGTTTTTCGAGATATTAAAATAATGAGAAATAAATAGTTGATTGTGAATATTTTTGCTGGTGAGATTTTTGTTAAATTATTGAAAGACTTTTGGTTATCGTGCAGTAGCAAACATATTTTTTATAATGAAGAGATAAAATATATATATATAATTATAT
>NW_014569826.1:57464-58180 GCF_001313835.1 Polistes canadensis
TTAGAACATTATCATTTTTATTATTATTATTATTATTATTATTATTTTAATTCTATTTGTAATAGATGTTTATTATATTAATTATCGAATGATAATTAATATAATAATAATATAATAATTAATAATGATAAATGAAAAAGAAATGTAATTGAAGCTTATCTCGTTAACGAAGATATTCCTTTTTTATTCTTTGCTCTCATACCCGAATAGGGGGGGGGGTTTGTATTTCGCAAAGATTGAAATATATTTTCGCGAATCGGAGAGGAAAAGATATAGAAATAAATAAACAAGGAAGGAATGGAAAAAAAGAAAAGAAAAGAAAAGAAAAGGAACAAGTAAGTACGATGACGAACCGTTAACCGAAATCACCAAGTCAACCAAGTCAACCAACCAACCAACCAACCACCAAGAAGACTCGAGTCTAGTTTTTCATTTGTCAATGATAAAACTCGTCTCTTCTTGTCGAATGTTGTTCCATGGTTTGCGGATGAACGCGTAGGCGACACGCTTCATCGGAACAACTACTATCTAATCTTTTTCTTTTTCTTTTTGTTTTTTTTTCTTTTTGTTTTTTTCGATTAACGACGAGAGATTGAAAGGAAAAGAAAAAAAAAGATTATCCCTCTCCCCACACACTTCACCCTGTAGAGTTAACGATTGTCCACACACATACATAGCTGATATAACATCGAGTTATAAATTTAGCATGTAAAGTT
>NW_014569826.1:59050-94865 GCF_001313835.1 Polistes canadensis
TTTTCTTTGCCATTTTTTGAACCTTTGCAAATTGATTTATATAGCGAAAATGTACTCTACGTGTAGCTAAAAGAGTGCACTTTATTTTAATATAAAAATCATTAAGATCCGCTTGCTAAAARTATAAAAAATATTTGCCGAAACATTTTAAAGTAACGGCAAAGTAGGAAATATTTGCAGCATCGCATTCTTTGCCATTTTATGAACCTTTGTAGATTATTTTATACCGAGAAAAAGTACTCTACGTGTAGCTTAAAGTTTGCACTTTAATTTAATATAAAAATCGTTAAGATCCGTATGCTCTAAGTATAAAAAGTATTTGCCGAAACTTTTCAAAGAAATTGCAAAAATGCACTATTTACAGCATTGCATTCTCTGTCATTTTATGAACCTTTGCTAATTAATTTATAACTCAATAAGGTATTATACGCGTAGACAAAAGAGTGCACTTTAATTTAATATAAAAATCATTAAAATCCATTTGCTAAAAGTATAACAAATATTTACCGAAACTTTTCAAAGAAATTGCAAAGATGCACAATTTACAGCATTGCATTCTCTGACATTTTCTGAACTTTACATGCTAAATTAATAACTCGATATGGTATTCTACGCGTAGATAAAAGATTGTACTTTAATTTAATATAAAAATCATTAAGATCCGTTTTGCTAAAAGTATGAAAAATATTAAAAGTATATTCACACGGGAACAAATCTCAAATTAATGTTAACTTGTAGAAAATGTATTGTTAAGTCAAAAATACTAAGTGTTATTTAAAAAAATAAAGGTAGCTTTAAAAAAACAGTAAAACAGAAATTTTTTTCGATCATTTTTTTATTGCCATGTATAGTCAATTAAAAAACAGATCAACTTTGGTTTAAAGTATTTTTTTTTGGTCAGATTATCGCAAGTACTTGCAAAATTGTGACTAAAGTTCCTTAGGACACTTCTTTATATTATATTTATTATCAACATTTATTGAAATTGTAAATAAACATTTTGATTTTATCATTTGCTTATCATATCATTATATTATAAAAGATTTACATACACATATATATATATATATAAAGAATCGATTAAAGACCGGTTATGGTAAGATATTTATACGTTTGAATTTGAAAACCAGTGTAACACCACCATCATGAGAAAGATTCCGTTAAAAGTATCTCACATCATATCGAAACAACATATCTCATCGTAATATATTTCATAAGTTAAATCTAAATCATCAGTTATAGGACACCCTATACGTTTGACTATCATTAGAAAGTATCCGATCAAACATTCAAATCTTTTTTTGATTTTACATCGAAATAAAAAAGAAAATAAGAAAAGGATAAAATATGAAAAATGAAAATAGATAAATGATAATTATTAGATTATACTCGTGTGTGTATAATAGGAGAATCTCGTTTGGTTTGATGGTTGTGTATGAAGGGGAGGAGGACCTCTTACCAAGAAAAGGTTACAAATAATTCTACGATGCGTTAGAATTTCTCTTGCTTGCTTGCTTACTTGCTTGCTTGCTTGCTTGCTTGCTTGCTATTCTTGGAGACAAAGCCAGAGGCTGACTATTCGCGTAGGAGTTCGGAAGAAGAAAGATTATACGTAGTAGGAAGGACCCAGAATAGGAAACAATGACGAAGAACGGAATATAGAAGGGAAAAAACCCTTTCCTTTTTTTTTTTTTTAATAATTTCTTTTAACAAAAAATTGTCTTTCGAGTTGTATCAACGAGAGGCCAGTAAGATTTTAACATTAATCGATCTTTCTTTCTTTTTTTCTTTATTTATTTCTTTGACGATAAAACTTAGGCCAGATTAGATGGATTCTAAGCGAGATTTAAAGACCGTTAGATACATTAAACAACGATTTATTATATACCGGGTGTCCCTATTCCTTCCATGCTTCATTCAGATGAAATAGAACCGATAAATATTTTTCACACACTTGAAGGGATAAATATTATTTCTTTGTAATTTGACAATTTGGAATATAGCGAAGGATGGATGTTGAAAAGAAGAAAGAAAGAAAAAAAGACAAAAAATAAGGTACGATACTATTGTTGTTGTTGTAGTTAACAAATTAAGAATAGTCGATCAGACGATCTATTTAAAAAACTGGTAATGCATCCCCATGCATTATTATCTTGATTTCTATATCGGTTGAAAGTTACAGAATGGGGTCGTCTAAGAAAGAAAATATACGACTGACCTTATATATATATATATACATATATAT
This sequence comes from Polistes canadensis, assembly GCF_001313835.1. Classification (NCBI taxonomy): domain Eukaryota; kingdom Metazoa; phylum Arthropoda; class Insecta; order Hymenoptera; family Vespidae; genus Polistes; species Polistes canadensis. The sequence goes on from NW_014569826.1 coordinate 61,296, forward strand.
ATATATATGTATATATATACTCGTTACAATAAATAATAATCGGAATAATCGATTATCATTGGATGAAAATTGTTTTCGTGTCGTCTAGTGAAATTTTGGTTAATTATATAAAACCTTATATCCGATAATATCTTGAGTAAATTTAAAAAGAAAGAAAATAATAAGATAAGAATAACAAGATTTACCTCTTTTTTTTTTTTTTTAACTTCAAAGATAAGTTTTGAAAGTTGAACGACGACACAACAAAATGATTTTAACCGAAAGTTTGTCCCGTTTTCGTAAAGCAATTAAAATAAGAAAAGGGGGAGGGGGGAGAATATTCATTGGTAAACGGTTAAATCATGATCATTCTCTTGGAAACGTATGCACGAGTAGATTGTATTACTAGTAGTAGTAGTAGTAGTAAAGTTATACCGTTTACAGTAAATTTACCGTTCTCCCGAATGCTTTACGAATGTTTTCTCTTCCGAAAGAGGACTATTTCCTAGTCCTTAACCTCGTTATTATCGCGTGGGTGGATACGTTAAATTAGTATCAAGGTGATTTTAATAGTAAATAGTAAGCAAGTTTTTACTTGGGTTCAACCTAATCGCGAGTAAGGTGGGTCAATTCTTGGAAAGTAAACGCTCAAGCGAAAAAGATAGTTTTTTTTTTTTTTATAAAAGAAGAAGAAGAAGAAGAAGAGGAAGAATGAGAAGAAATAAGAGAAAGTTTTATAAAGGAAAGAACATTTTTATTCAAGATAACGACGTTTGATTATCTTGCTCGTATTTAGCGATTATAGTATACCTAAAAAAAGAAACTAAACTATAAGATAGATATATATATATATGTATGTAAAAAGGTTTATTAGTTTTTATCTGCTGATCCTGACACTGTAATACAATTCTAATATTTCCGGTGAGCAACATGTACGTACGATAGACGTGAGTCATGTGGATCGTCTATACGGAAACGAAATAAGCTAACTTTGATTCTTACGTAGGTGGATATGCATCTACGTATTATACGTGCATGAACGTTTGGGTATCGTATTATATGAGAGAAAAAAAAATAAATAAATATATATATAAGAATATAATAAATCAAATTGTTAGAGTTATCTCATACATGATTATTATAATTATATCGTTATTATTATTTAATTTGAAATAATATTACAAAATAATTCAAATAATAATGGGTTTGTTTTTTTTTAGTTTAATGGGCGGGGGGAACTTTTGTTAAACAACAACAACAACAACAACAACAACAAAATATGTTAAACACGTTCGCGTGATTTATTATAATAGAATTTATATATCTATAAGAAAATGATTTAATCATAATCGTATATATTTTATAATATATACCATTTACTATTAGGATATTTTATCTATAGAATATAAAAAATAAAGAATAAATAAAGAGAGATACTACTACTACTACTACTACTAGCCTTGGGTTCGGCGCTAAAGACCAGCACCGAGGTCAACGACCATCGGAATATTCACGTTCGGCCGGCAGCAGACATGGTCGGGCTTGGCCTCAGCAGCTTTCAGAAGATTCGTTCTTCGGATTATCGCGAAATTCGTTTCTAACAATTCCTTCATACGCAATCATATATGAAAAACTTCCCCCCCCCCCACCTCTCACCACCTCACACTACTTCTCATCACCACCATTACATCTTCAAAAACCCAAGGTAAATGATACTTGTGCATACCTTTTGCTCGCGTATTCTAACACTGAACCGTTTTGAAAAAAAAAAAAAAACAAAATGAACGATCGAAAGTAATGGATTGAAAAAAGATATAAAAAAAAGCATTTTGCTCAGAGAGAAGGAGAAAGAGAAGAAGGAGAAGAAGAAGCTTGGCATTCGATGAATGAAAACAGAGGTTATTCAACTTCACCGTGCCAACTCAGCTGGCAGTGGCTCGATTCTGCTGAGAATTATTTTCTTTTTTTTTTNTGCCAACTCAGCTGGCAGTGGCTCGATTCTGCTGATTTTTTTTTTTTTTTTTTTTTTTTTTGGTTTCTTCTTTTTTTCCTGGTTTTTTTTTTGTTTTCCTCAACGTCGAAAAATCAAACCAAATTTTTTGATATTATTTCGATACAATTTTGTCTTTTCGTTATCCATATATTATATATGGATGGATTTTTTTTCCTTTTTTTTTGGTATTTTTAAAATACACATTTTTTTTGTTCGTTGTTAGTTTTACATATTTAATTGATCGAACGAATCTTTTTTTTCTTTTTCTTCTTGCAATCATTCGTCAATCCATTCGTCGATCATTTTATTACGGGTTTTCTTTACTTTTTAATTTTTTTTTCTCTGTAAATTAAAATACAAATAATTGCGATTACATTTATTTGCACAAATTATATTGCAATTACAACGATGTAAAATATATTCGACGTTACAGTTACACGCGTACGCGTGATTTCGATCGCATTCAAATTAAATTTCATATTTATCGATTAAATTATAACCCTGGCTAATAAATCCATTAATAATAACAAATCTCTATGTGTGTGTGTGTGTGTGAATAATTTTTGCGATTAACATAGTCATTCATTTTTACAAGATCGTTCGTTAATCCAATTATGCAAAAACTTGGAATTGGGAAGCTCTGAAGGGACTGGAGGGAAAAAGAAGGGATAATACAACTTCCCGTATTTACACCGAAAAAGAAAAAAAATAACCAAAAAACACGAATAAAATATACAATAAAACAATAAAAAAACAGTCAAATTTAAATTTCCCTTTTATAACAAAATATTGCAATATTCGAAACATTAATCTAATCGATGATTGAGAAACAACAACCGGAACTCTCCTTTTCACGAACAACACAGTCCCCCCCCCTCCCCTTTCTCCCTTTGATCAGAGATATTTCATTCCATGAAAGGAGAAAAAGAAAGAAGAAAAAAAATAGGGAAAAATCAAAGAATAAGAATAAGAATAAGAAGAGGGTGCCCTTAGAGAGGAATAACGGTGAACGGTGCAAAGCCTAGTGACGAGTCCATCGCGGAAGAAGAAGAGGGCTGAGTGTAACGCGAAGCAGAAGCAGGGGCCCTTCCTCTTCTTCTCGAACAAGAAGAAGAACAAGAAGAAGAAGAAGAAGAGAAGGAAATAGAAGTCTGGGGAGGGAGGTGGATGGGTGAGGGGGGGGAGTTCCAAACACAAAGAGAAAGAAAGAAAGTAAGTAAGAAAGAGGGAGAATGATGATGATGATGATGATGATGATGAAGAGGAGGAAGAGGAGGTAAAAGTGGAGGTGAAGGGTGAACGGGAGGGAGATGGGGAGGAGGAAGAGGAGGAGGAGGAGGAGGCGGAAGAGGCTCGCTGGCTGGTTGTGGAAGCAACGGTGGTGGTGTCGATGGCGGTGGTAAAGCAGAGTGGGGGTGGCGGGTGGCAGTGGTGGTAAGGGCACAGAGAGGACCGTACGGAGCACCTGTGGATCTCACCGTGCTGTTCGCGGTAGAGTCACTCACCGGCCACCACCACCGGACCACCACGCGGATAAAACTTACGTTTATAGATAATACGCGAACTATAGGGGAACCCAACAAAAAAAAAACGAAAGAAAAAGAAAAATAAGAAACCCGTTTTTCGAAAAATATTTTGTATACAACACCCCCTACCTACCCTCTGTGTTTCTCTATCACAAATATATTTCATTATTTAATAATATTATTAATAATAATGTTCAACGGGATATAAAGGAACTTTGTTCCCCCCCGATTCCTTCATTACCCTTCAACAACAATAACAACTGAATTCCTGAAGGATTTTTCAAGTTACGAAACGAATTGCGTTTGCTAAAAATTTCCGGTCATTGAATAAATTAGTGCGAATAATATTATTCGGGAAAAAGGGGGAAGGAAAATTAGTGGGGAAACTACTTTAGTGGCAACGTGTTATCAAAGAAAGATTGTGAATTGTTTGGATTGATTGATTTTTGGGTCGTCATCGCATTGATGACAAACACCGTGACCAGGAGGAGGACGCTCGAACGATCGGCCGAGGATCAACGTGGACGAATACGACGACAACGAAGACGACGGACCACGGATCTTGCGTCCTCCTGCTCATCATCTATGAAAGCAACATCATTATCATCAACATCAACATCATTGTTGTTGTCATCATCCTTTATCCAATTGGCAATGAATTTTTCTTGATCTTCGGCAAACTACGCTAAACGATTTAATATTATTCGCGAGTGAATTATTTTATATATAAATAAATAATATTAATATTTAAATCATCGACATATAGATTTAATATTTTGTGTCGGGATTCTCTAAGTGAAAAAATAATATTTCTTAAAAACTTTTCTTCTTTTCTTTTCATTTTTTTGAGCCGAATATAAAAGTTTGATCATAAAGATCCTCGACAAATCTTAAAACAAATTAAAACAATAATTTACGACAATTGGAAAAAAATAAGATTAATAATAATAAAAAGGGATATTGAAAATACTACTACTACTATTACTATTACTAGAAGGGTATAACGTTTTTAATCACGGAAATTAAAAGGTACCCGCAGGAGGGGAGGGTGTCGCGTTACGTTTCAAACGGAAGTAAACCTAATAATATATAGTAGTTAACTAGATATAGTATAATATATATATATAGTATAATAAATAGGGATTATATTTGTGATTGAATTGAATAAGGGAAAAGGAAGTAAAAGGGATATATAATATAGTCAAACTCGGATCGACGATCGATGGGACGAGAAGTCGTGTAGTCGGTTGGCGTAGTTTGCCCTTCTCCTCCTCCTCCTCCTTTTTCACCACCACCACAACCACCACCACCACCATCTCCACCTCCTCCTCCTCCTCCTCCTCCTCCTACACCTTTTTAATCGTCGTGTGTCCGCGTTCGCGAACAGTGCGTTCGGGTTATAATACACAACATATGACAACAGTGTGCCGAAGGGTGACGTTAAGCGGTATGCGGTGTTAACAGAACGCGAAGGGTGGTGGTAAAGGTGAGGGTGCGTCCTCAGGACGATTCTTCATCAAGGACCGACAGTGAAGGATAATTCCTTTTTTTTTTTTTTTTCGTTTTTTTTTTGTCGTTCGAAATTGTTTCGTTTTGTTTCTTTTTTTACTTTCTCTCTCTTTCTCTCTTTCTCTCTCTTGTGTTATATTTTTTCTTTACAAGTATATACATTACATATATATTATATATANTCTCTCTCTTTCTCTCTTTCTCTCTCTTGTGTTATATTTTTTCTTTACAAGTATATACATTACATATATATTATATATATATATATATCTATTAAATTAATTCATATATTTATACGTTATAGATAGATAGATAGATAGATATATATATATATATTTAATTAGGTATATATGTATAAATATATAATAAATACATTGTGAAACTAAAAAAAGAAAAAGAAAAAAAAAGAAAAAAAAGAAAAAGGTGACAATCAAATTAAACGGAGGATTCCTTAACTTTTTGGATAACAGGATATGTGATCTCGGACATCATGCCTAGCACTATAAGAGGTAAGCATTTTCCTTTAAAATTTACACTAAAATACATATACATATATATATATGAAAGATCACTGAAAGATTTTCTTTTTAATATCGTCCGATCAATCTTGATTTATCTTATATAAGAAAAAATTGTTAGAAAAAAAAATTGCAAAAATATTACAAAAAAATAAAACAACAAGAAGAACACGTTCAAAAGAATATCCAACGTCAAAAAAAAAAAGGTTGAAAAATGAAATGAAATGAAATGAAATGAAAAGAAAAGTAAAGATTGAGTTGCGTTGCGTTACGCGTTACGGATGTCAAAATAAAAAAGGGTTTTAACGTAAAGAGAAAGAAAATAAATGGAAAGAATTTAAAGAGAGCGATCGGTTGGTTGGGTACTCGTTTGCGGAAGGTAAGAGAGACCGTGTTGCGGTCACGATGGCAGGGTCACTCGAGGTCAGTAACACACTGATGACGAAGGCGGACGCGGAGAGTAACACGGCCTGCTTGCTTGCTTGCTTACTTGCTTGCTTGCTACTCTTCTGGTTCCTGAATCCGCGAACATTTACCACTTGTAGTAGTAGTAGTAGTAGTAGTAGTGGTAGTAGTAATAGTATTAGTAATCTTCGTCTACCTTCTCGTCTAAACTTACTTACTACTCTTTCTATTCTTACCCTCTGATCCCCCTCTTCTTCCCCACCACCCACCACCTACACCATCCACTAACACTAACTCCTCCTAACCCTTTTCTTTCTATTTCTATTTCTATTTCTCATCGGAGACTACTCTGGGATTCGTTTTACAMCCCCCGCCGCTGCCACGTGTTGTATTCATCAGTTCTCACACACGTTATTTTTATTATCGATTCGTAAGTCAACGAAACAATTGACTATAATATCAAATTATTACCCACTACTACTACTACTACTTCATTAGTTAGTTGATGATGATGATGATTAGACAGACCACTTATAACAATGGTGAACTATGACGCATAACTACTACTCGTGATCATTATCATGGAAATAATGATTTTAATATTACAACTCGAGTAAAATCGTGCGTGCCTGCTAGATTTTATTTAATTGTTTGTTAAAATGGACACAAAGTTTTTTTTTCTCTGAATAAATGAATTGTTTAATTTTCGTAAGGATCGATCGATCGATCGATCGATCGATAGAATGGATCCGTAGAAGTGACGTAGACCGATCGTTTTGTCGGAAAATATTCAACTAAATTCTATTATATATGCATATGTTGGGAAAATGACATTTTCGGAAAAGCATCCAATGCATATTATATAATATATGTATATATATATATACAACGTGATAGTGATGATAGTAGTAAGCTTCATGTTTAATCAGATTATACGGATGACCACGTTGAAATCATTCCATTATCGAGTATTGTTGAACATTTTCAAATTTGATCTATAATATATCATCGAGAGTTTATGAAAAATATATACATACATATATACAAAAATGAAAAATCAAATTAAAGTAAAATAAATATAAAAATGATAATCCATATTTCGCGTTACAAATGAAAACAAAAAAAAAAGAAAAAGGGAAACGTGATAGGAATCTCAAAATTACGTACAATAAAAGGGAAATAAAATGAAGAGTATTCGTTGAAGGGGTGGCGGGGGTAGGAGGATGATCCAGAGATTTGTAACAGGTAGCGAAAGAAGGTGAAACCAACCAACCCCCTACCCTTCTCTCTTCTTTTTATTTTTTTTTTTCGTGACAGGTGGCAAAGACCTTGGGGACTCGCGTATAAAGGGCGTTGCGATCGATTACGTTAACTCGGCCAACTTTGTATATTAGTATGCCAGAAAAAGATAGAAAGAGAGAGAGAGAGAAAGAGAGAGAGAGACAGAGAGATTTATCCCCCACGTTTAAAGAATGAGAATAAAGTAATCCAAAGTTTATCGTATAAGCGAATTGAATTCGGACCCAAAAGGTCCCGAAATAAAAAGAGATGGGGTATGGGCAATAAAAAGAACACACACAAAAAAAAAATAAAAAAAGGGGGGGAAGGACGGCGCCGATATGTGCGTTCCACCATTTTTCGAATCCTCTTCTACTCGTTGAATGAGAGAGAAAGAGAGAGAGAGAGACTCGGCACTCTTGGGGACGCGAACAAAAGCCTCTGGGGGTCGACGAACCCTCCGACACGTTCGCGTGCACGCGCGCGCGCGTGCACGTTAACTCTTCTCTCTCTCTCTCTCTCTCTCTTTTTCTAACTAACTCTTTCTTTCTTTCGTTTCGTTTCGTTTTTTTTTTTTACGTTGAGGACGGACCCGCGATAAGTTCGCGCGTTCACGCATTCGCATACTTTTTTTTTTATTTCATTTTATTTTCTTATCGTTTTGTTTTTTTGTTTTTGTTTTCTCAACTCAGGTAACATTAATAGAATAGGTGGATACATTCGTGCACGATTAACTTCGAATTCTTTGAATGTTCAACAAGATTGAAAAAAATAGAGCGAGATAATGATGAAAAAGATAGTAGTAGTAGTTGTAGTAGTAGTAGTAGTAAGTAGTAAGTACTAGTAGCAAGACAGATATCCGAACCCCCTTTTCCCTTGGCCATTATTCTCGTTTACATCCATCCATCCCTTTCTATATAATTCTTGGACTATTATTATTGTCGGTTTCTAAAGAATTTGCATTTCGAAATTGTCATAATGGCATTGAACGTGAGATACGAGGGAGAAGAGAAAAAAAAAAAATAAAAAGAAGAAGAAGAAAAAGAAAAGAAGATTCTTCTCGAGAACTCGTTTTTAGTTTTTTCTTTTTTCTTTGCTTTTCTTTTCTTTTTTTTTTGTTGCAACAACAGTAACAGCACACAGCACACCACCATCAGCAGTAGCAGCAGCATGAACAACACAGTTGACATATACCCCTACTGCTGCTGCTGCTGCTACTGCTGATGATGATGATGATGATGATGATGAATAATAACAACAACAACAAAATATCTCGAATTTAACAAGAACCCAGAAACACGCATAATAGTTCACCATTTTTTACGATTTCGTAACTTTCTTGATCCCAAAAAAAACCCAGAGATGTTTATTCTTCTTCTTTTTTTTTTTCTTTACCCCTTTAGCTTTTATACAAATGCAAAACCGGAAAATACATTCCGACACTTTGCCGACTCGTTTATTCGTACCCCCAACGACACACCACCACCCCCTAGCAGAATTAAACATTGTCGTGGACAGTAGTATGCGCACAAATAAATAAAATAATCTTGATATTCGGAGAGAGTTCTGGTTTTGGAATATTAAATACAAAAAAGAAAAAAAAAGAATAAAAGAGAGAGAAAGAAAATAACGAAACACATGAGGGAGGAGGTGGATGATTTTATTATTCGGCGCGTGAAAATTTTACGCACGTGCGATTCCCGCGTTTTGTTCGTCGATTACACCCAAACGAATCAGCCCTACCTCTCTCTCTCTCTCTCTCTCCTCTCTCGTCTCTCTCGTCTCTCTTTCTCATTTCCTTTCATTCTTTCTCTCTTTCCATCGTTTTTCTCGCTTCAACGATGTTCGTTCGTCCACGGTGTCGATTTTAATTACACGGAGACACGCGTCCAAAGATCGTCCCAGCTTCCTCTCATTTTCTCTTTCTCTTTCTCTTTCTCTTTCTCACACATACATTTTTATCCTGTCACGCTCGCAAATTTCATTCCGAAGAATTTCGTGCGTCCAACCGTTTACAATTTTATTTGACGATATTTTAACTGACCACTCGCGTCCAACCAAATTTCGTATGAAATGTGTATATATATATGTATATGTGTGCGTATGTGTGTGTGTGTGTGTGTGTTACGTGCTTGATGTAAATATATATTTAATTTATTTTTAAATATTACAATACGATAAAAATAGAATAATAATAATAATAATAATAATAACAATACGTTTTGTACCTTCTTCCAAATAATTTGTATATATATTTAATCAGTTATATCTCTCGTCCAAAATTATAATTCTTAATGATAAGGTATCACAGAGAACTTGGACATAAAAAAGAAGTAGAACTTAATTTAACTAAGTTGGATGTTTCGTCCCTTTATTGGGACTTCTTCAGCAACTTAATCTTTACAGTTCAGCATATTTTTTCATTGTGTAGACATACATTTTTCTTTTTATTAATATTCAAAACACAAAACATCTAAACTTCGTTAAGTATTCGCTCGTTATAATTTGAAACCCTCAACAAAACTGTTTTTTCTTTTTTAAAAAAATTTGTATATATATATATACAAATTATTATTATATATATTATTATTATTATATATATATATATATATTATATTTCTCTTTTGAAGAATTAAATTTCGAATGTTACATGTGTTACATTTGATTTCGTGCGCATGTATGCGAAAGATTTGGAGGAAGGTTTGTGTAGAAAAAAGGATAAGAACAAAAAGAAAAAGAGAAAAAGAGGAAGAGGAAGAGGAAGATGAAAGACAATTGGAAGAATGGGATGAGCAAAAGGTTCGCGTTCCAACCAAACGGGATTATTATTCCACGAAATCATCTCTCTCTCTCTCTCTTTTTCTCTCTCACGACGACGAGTTCGAGGGAAAACGTTTTTGTCGGGCTAGCAAACAAAGGAGAATAAGGTGACAAGGAAACTAGAGGAAGTTTGGTGGATGAATAGATAAGGCTTTTTTTTTTTTTAGTATACACCATGTAAAATCAATGTGAATTTTAACATTAAATTAGATTTCCATAAGATGATCTTAAGAAAACATTAGGGATTGTATCGTAAAAACACTGTGACCAATACAAATTTTTATTCAGATTTTTACTTATACGTCTATGCATGTATACACGTGTACAAACATATGTATGTATGTACAAGAATATTCATATATATAAAATATACATATAGGTATGTTAACAAAGATACGTTCATACAAACTTACGTAAAAAAGAAAAGAATATATGCATGCATATTTACACATAAAGACATCTCTCACCCGTATAAGAAAACCTGCATATAAAAGTACACAGCTATATACACACACACACACACACACACATACGCATAAAATTTCCCCATACGTATATATGTCTCTTTACATATAAAATCTCTTTATACGTGTACTTAAATTTGAAGATAAACACGTACATGCTTATACATATCTATATACGCGCATACCAATACTAATACATACAAAAGACATAGGTAAAATGTATATGGATGTAAAAAGAAGAGGAGTCAAAGAAATAAGCAGGCAATGAACCGAGATTGTACGAGTCCGTAGGAGGTTCTCTACCTAAATTACGTCGAAAAGTACCGTTACCCAACGAAAGAAAGAAATAAAGTAGTGTGCGTGTGTGTATGTGTGCGAGTGTATATGGGTGTGTTAGAGAGAAACCCATGACCGAAAGCTGGTTCTTCTTCTTCTTCTTCACGCGATCACGATCCATCTAAGAAAATATTTCACGTTCCATGGTTCGAAACCGAATGCTACTGGTGTGGTGTGGTGTGGTATGGTGTGGTGGTATGGTGTAGTGGTAGGTATTGCTAACGGTAACGAGCGTAATGTCGTAATAATGATATTTTAATGTGATTTTTTGGAGGAGATTTGAAAAGGGACTAAAAGGTCTTGGGATTGCTTATCGTTGATCGAAAGAAACATTGGGTGGGGGGACAGGGGAGAAAAGTCCTGAAAGGGAAAGCCCTTTTCTTTTTTTTCTTCTTCTTCCTTTTCTTTTCCTTTTCTTTTTTTTATTTTTAAATATCACGCTACTCTTATATACACAAGAAAAAAAAAACACACACAAAAATCAAAATCGAAAAGAGTGTCAGATACCGAATATACGATGGGGAATTGATATGCAATTGAAAAACAATAACAAAAAAATAACAACAACAAAAAGAAATAAATTTGTATTTTCCTGGCTCGCGCTAAAAAAGTATTATAATATTTTTTGTATTATTTTTATCGGCAAACCGCAGACTCTAAACTAAATTTGTTGGCCCATCCTGTTCGCGTGTGTTATTAGTCATCGCGAGAGTCTAAAATATAATAAGAGAAAAAAAAGTGGTAGGTACGTTTTGAAGAGGAAAGGTGTTAACCTTTTCAAGGCCTTTCTACTACCACATTTGTGTGTGGACATTGAAATTTAAATCCTATATAAAATGCTATTTTCATTCTTAATATTGTTCAGAAAAATAAATATATAAAAATTGTTTTAATAAAAATTGTTAAACGAAATTACACACACATATTCGACGAATAATAACATTTTACAATATATTTTAAAAAATTGCAAATAAAATCAAAATACAAAATGTACATTATTACAAAACATTCTAAGTTGGACCTTTCACAATGTTTAAATTGAAAAATTCATTCATCCAAAAAAGAAAAAAAAACACACACACACACACACAAAGCATATCCATCTCTCTCTCTCTCTCTCTTTCATATTTCCCCTTGGACTAGGGGGAAGAAAAAGAGAATAAAAGCTTGGAGACCTTGGCGTATATACAACATATATATATATATATACATATACATACATACACCATATATATCTATCTATCTAGCTAACCGTGAGTCATAACACGGATTTCCAGGCAATGTGCGAGGAGTTCTTCTCTCCTCTTCTTCCTCCCTTTTGCTTACGTAGTCGAATACGTTTGTTGAGTTGGCGTGACGCAATAAATCGGCAGTCTCACATGTAAGGAGGAGGAGGAGGAGAAGAAGAAGAAGGAGGAAGAACTCGTACGTTGATCTACCCACTAACAGCAAAACGAAGCAGAGCAAAATAAACCAAAAGCAAAAGCAAAAGCACAGTATAATACAATCACAGCACAGCAAAGCACAACACATAACACAGAAAAGCTTACAGCACAGTACACCATTACCACCTTTACTATTCCTACCTACCAACCTACCTACCAACCAACCAACCAAACTTCAAACTCCTCCTTAATATCTTTCTCACTCTTTCTTTGACTTCTTCTTTTTTCTTTTTCTTCTTGGAGAACATATTATCGTCTATTTCTTCTTCCACCTCTTCTTATTCCTCTTGATCGTTGTCATTGTCATCGTTTTGTCGTTATCATCAGGTCTCCGTTGGGTTAGTCGATGCAACTCTGTGTTCCTCAGTCATTGAACTCTCAGTGGTTTGCTAGCTCACTCACTCACTCACTCGCTTGTTCAACCTACCAGCTGTTTCTTACTACTTCCATCTTTCTCTTTCAATCCTTAACTCGTCCCACCTTTTCTCTCTCATACACACACACATATACATAAAGTGTCTTTGACTTGACGCCTTTCTTTCTCTTCATCTTTACCGTGTTTCTCTGTTAACGTCAATGACCATGGATCGAACGAAACAGCATGCCATCTTCTTCTTCTTCTTCTTCTTCTTCTTCTTCTTCATAACACCTTCAACTTTTTCTTCTTCATACTTCCAAGGCCTACCTACCTACCTACCTACCTACCTACCTACCTACCTCTTCTTCTTTTTCTTCTATCTTTCTTATACTCCTTTATTTCGCACACGTAGCAGAGGTAGGCCGAACTTTCTAGCCTAATCGAATAGAATATCGTTCGAGCGTGTAATCTTGACGAGGAGAGAGAGAGAGAGAGAGAGAAAGCTTCCTTCCTTCCTTCCTTCACGAAAGAGTATAATAACCGAGGTGAAGGTCGTTTGATTCATCGCATAGTTTCAAAAATGTGTTCTAAATATAATAAGAAAATATATTACAAAATAACTGGACACGGAATATTAGTCACACAATAATTCCTTATTTACAATTCTTAACAGGATTGATCCCGAGGGGGTTAATGGTAGATAGGGGTGTGGGTAAAAAGGGAAGGATCAATTCAATTTGAAACATTTTTCGCATACTTTTAAATGATCTTTAATAGAACGAACAAATATACAAATACGAATAGTATAGAATTTGATTTAACACTATTCGTATTGCTTTTTCCATTTTAAAAATTGATCATCGATTGTATTAGATTTCAATCGATGGTCTTGATGGATACCTTTATATATGGGACACCTTGGAATGTTATTATTCACGCTTGAATTATTATTAATTCGATTCGATAAAGGAATACATTTTCTTTTTGTTATACAACATAATAAGGTCATTACGAGAAGATGCTGATTTAAAATTGAACGGGGGTGAGAGTTAGAGGGATGTGAGGGAAATGAGGTATGGGGTTAAACCATAAGGTTTATTCTCGTTATTAGGTTCTTTCCCCTTGTTCTAAAAGATACTTTTACGACATGGTTTAATATAATAAAGCTCATATACCTTCTTTACCACGTGTATAGTTCTCTTTGAACCCCTTATGTTGGCCCGCCGAAAGAGGTACACGACTGCGAGCGAGTAAACGACCGGGTCGTCGTGTCGGCAGGTATTCGATAGCACCGCAAGGGTCGTCGACCGCAGGTGCTACGCGTTCGTTCGTTCGTTCGTTTCTTCCTTCTTTCTCTTACCTACTTGCTTGCTTGCTTGCTTGCTTGCTTGCTTGCTTACTCGTTCGTTCGTTCGTTTGCTCGTTTGCTCGTTCATTCGGTTTGTCCTTCCTTCCTTCCTTCCTTCCTTCCTTCCTTTCTTTCTTTCTTCTTTCCGAACTCTCAATCCCGAAACTTACGATTCATTCTATTCTAAGAAAATTCATCCTTAACTTAAAACTTATTGAGATTTTATGTGTATGTATGTTCTATTATTTTTAGCGTGAACCAAAAGTTAACGATTTCAAATATTATTATATTCATATATATTTATTTTATATGTATATATTTTATTATATATTTATTATATTATTATTTGCATATATAGAAGAATCAGATTTTTTAAATCGATTTGGAGGAGGATAGTGAACACACGGTATACGTTTAGTTTATTTAGAAATGTATAATACACGTTTTATACGTTTTCGTATAGAATCTTTTTTTTTGATTATAAATTAAAGAACAGGGTGATCATTTGATTTGAGAATAATGATACGTTTTGTATTGAATTATATTTCACCCGTTATATTCGCGTGCATTTTTACAATAACAAATATGTATAAGAATCTAAGGATACTATTCTATGCAATTCGTAAATACCGTTATTGGAACATATACAATATTCAAATATCAATTCCTATTTAAAGGGTTTCCTCTACTCGTCTCGATGAAACTAACGTTATATTTTTATATTTAAAACAACAAGAAAATATATACAATATCATTTTCAACGTTGTTTCTAAGCAATTAATTTTACATTTAATTTACAGATCTGTCATAATAATATCTTGTGAAACAACAACGTTTTGCACATTTAATTTCCAAAAAAGAAAAAAAAGAAAAAAGAAACAATACTCAAATTGCAAATAATTGAAGGAAAGAAGAATACACAGGTGTGTGTGTGTGTGTGTGTATTTTATCGGGGAGAGGGGAAACAAAAGAGATACACCTTTCGTTTGAGGTAAAGAGAGTGGGGTTAAGTTGAAAAGTGGGAGGAGGGGGTAGGTGGGGTAGGGTAGAAGAAAAGATAAGTAGCAAAGAAGCTCGTTGAGGTTTTCGGCGTGATGTCAGAACTGAGAAGTGCCAGCAAAATGAAACAGAGAGAGAGAGAGAGAGAGATAGTGAGAAAGAAAGGATGAAGGGGGAGAGAGGAAGAAAGAAGGGGGGAGGGGGCAGGGAAAGAGGTGGCCGCTAACTTTGGGCAAGTTCGGAGTCGTGCGAGTCACCTCGACAAAGCTCCGCTGCTTCAAGGACAATGACCTCTTGGCCACCACGTGGCGTTCGATGTCTTTTCCCCGTCAAACCACCTTCTGCCTACCTGATTTAAAGCAACCACCCGGCCGTGAACCTTTCGGGCCTTCCTAGGGCCTCCTTATTCTCTTTCTATTACATCTTTTTCTTCTTTATCTAACTTACCATACAAGGTATACTTTGATCTATCGATGAGAGTAAGTGAGAAAGAGAGAGAGAGGAATAAAGAAGGAATACACATACGTGCAAAGTAAACTCGCGTGTGAGTTAACTTATGTGTGTATTGGTTGGTTGGTTGTTGTTAACGGGACACGCGTGACTTTTGCCAAGTTGTCAACGATACGATAGGGAACATGACGATTAGGTTGTCACGTTGGACACCAGGAAAGACCAAGTTAGTGTATCTCTGAAGAGATTGGCCTCTGACTATTTTTATCAGTTTTATTTTTCTTTTTTTTTTTTAAACAAAAAAAAAAGAGAGAGAGAGAGAGATAAGGAAAGAGGTAGCGTGATCGAGCTTCGGGTAGTATCCGTTTCCTTGCGAACAACGTCACCTTTACGTAATTAGGATTAAACACGTTTTATTGCTTCTTTTTTCTTTTTTCTTCTTGTTCTTTTTGTTGGTTTTATTCCGAACATGCATATATACATATATATATATATATATATATATATATGTAACATATGTGTATAGTATGTATTTAGGTAGATAGGTACAAAGGATCGGCTTTCGTGTGTAATATTGCCGACTATAAATGCATGTCGCGCTTCCGCGTTGTATTTTTGCTGAACGCGTGCCGACGAGACGGAAATTCAATGAGAGTCGAACGAGATTGAAGATAAAATTGAATGACTCGGAACCCGGTGTCTCTCTGCACATATACATATATATATATATATATATATGTATGCGGATGTACGTACGGGTGGATGGATGTAAATTTGACGAGAATGTGAAAATGAAAAATGAATGGAAGAAAATACAAAAAAAAAAAAAAAAAAAAAGAAAAAGGTACGGAACATTGTCGCACGTTTAAATTCGTGTTGAATAAAGTCAATATAAACCCGCAACCCCCGAAGACCACCCACCCGCCCGTCGTTTTGATTTTCGATTAACTATGACGTTATAGTCGATATAAAAGAACACGAAAGGAGGAGGTGGCATGAGTTGATGAAAAAATTCCTAAGTTTACGAAACCATGCGTGACTTAAAAACCATTCGAAGAGATACGAGAAAGAAATGAAGGATGAAGGGGAGAAACGGGAGAGGAAGGGTCTTCGAACGGTGCATTATAATCTCGTGACACGTGCGTGCGTGCGTGCGTGCATGCGTCCAGTGTATGTGTATATTTTTTTTTTTTTTTAAAGAAGATGAGATAGAAAGAGAAGAAGAAGGAGGAGGAAGAGGAGGAGGAGAGGATTATCATCTAGGATCATCTAGTAATAATCGTTTATGAATATCTATTTTGATTTTCATTACTTTTTATTTTGAATGGTTAAAATCAACGTGAAACTCTAAGAGAAAATAAGATAAAGATTTATGTGAGTTATTACGATGACTACTATATACTACGGTCGATGATCCTTCGGGTGAAAGATTATTAAGCGCGATCGCATTACGTGGACCTTTTCCTTCCTTTGGTAGAAGAGATGGCAGCGGTTCGTGCAGCAAGGTGCACTGACCGCAGATAGAAACACGTGGACGCAGTCCAAGTTATCCACGAGAAAGGAGGAGGAGGAGGAGGGAGGAAAAACAGAAGAAGAAGAAGGAGAAGGAGGAGGTTGTAAGAAGAGAAGGGAAAGGGGTACTGGGAGGTGGAGGAGGAATTGATGATTTTAACCCGAAGGACACCACCTCCTTGCTTAAGTTATCTCTCTCTCTCTCTCTCTTTTCGTTTACGTGACGAGAGAAACGTCAAAAACTTACGAAATCTTTCTACTATAAATCCCCCCCCTCCCCTCTGTTTTACACCTATACCTTCCCGCCCTTTCTACGGGGAAAATAACATTCTTATCCTTTGAGAAAAATACTTCGATAACGGTGTGTGTGTGTGTGTGTGTGTCTATCCGCGCGTGCACGTTAATTGGAATCTTACATTTATTTATCTCTATCTTCTTTCCTTGTATTTTTATTATCATTGTTTCAATTTAATTTCTGGTCAATTAGAAAAAATTAACGAAAAATAAAAAAAAACAATTGACCGATTGATAAATAATTTAATAATAATTATCAATGTGTTCACACAATAGTAACGATAATAATCTTTAGAAGATAATATGTATAAAAAAAAAAAGAATTTTTCTTCGTCATTGATAAGACAATAAATTGTTCAAAATAATGACGAATAATAGGGACACCCTCCCTCAAAAAAGAAAAAGTTAGCCAAAGTTTATCTCATCGAAGTAGATATATGAGATTACTACAGATATGATAGTATAAGAATAAGAATAATAAGAAGAAGAATAAATAAAAGGAAACGGGGATAGAAGATGGGAAAGGAGTGGAAGGAAGGGTGGGAGGGCCGGGGGGTTATGGTGGTGGTAATGTTGAGGATGACTCGGCCTAAGTGTGTTTCTTTACCTTCGGCCTCGCCTCTTCCTCTCCTAACCGCACCACGATTCGTTCTAACGTTGCCTTTACACGTGTGACGTAAGAGCAAGGTCTTACGGTATCTCCGACACACAACGGGCCTACATTACGTGAGTGTTCATACACGCGACCCGCATGTAGGTACTTATGTACCTGCGCGAAAGATCCGCTACACGTTCCAACTACGAACAAACTTAAACGTATATACACATATTTTCTCCGTTAACAACATACTTCAACACCCCTCCGCACCTAATCCATCCCCATACTCATACCCATTCCCACTCCCACTCCCATCACGTTTTTCTTATTCTTCATCTTCATCTTTATGTTCATCTTCATCTTTTTGTTTGCTTGCTTGGTTGGTTGATTTTCTTGCATCGATTCCACACCATCATCCTATTACTTAATTCTTCTTCCTTCTAACAGATTAATTTGAAAGCATCCTTCACACCTGTATTTCGTGGCTCGTTAAAGGTGCAATTAATCGTCAGGCTTAGCTTACGATCGGTATACCCAGAGTATGCAATCAAGTATCCGTATCTAAGGTGGTATCAACCTGAACTATATATTATGAATAAGAGTCGAGTTTATCGATTATTATTTTTATTAATATAATATATGTCAGTAATTAATATTCAAGATTTTTGATTATGTGAAATGAATTATTATTGGATTTATTTTATTTATGTTGTTTGTATAAAGTATTATTAAGGAATTAATAATCGATGTTTTAATATTAGGTTTAAGTTGAAATTTTGAAGGTTGATCTATTTTCTCTTTAGGGTTGAATTTATGTTTTAATACAATTTATTATCTTAAAGTATTCAAATCAATGTAGTAGTTAAATATGTTCCAGTATTCACACACGTATATACTTTAATATATTAAATAATATTGTTTTATATATTATATAAAATATATTTCGAATGGGTTGAAATATCGTATGAATGATCGAGTTAATATGTTGTTATCAAGAGTAGTGTTAAAGTTTATTCTTTAAAAGAGTCATCAAAGAAGATGTATCAATCTTAAGATTTTCTTGAATTGCTATGTCATCGTTAGATGGTTAAAAGGTGTTAAGTTTGAAAGAAATCTATCATTACCAATGTAGATTCACACCTGAATCGTGTGTTCACGATGACGAGTAGTGTCCTCTTCATCTTAACGTGCCGACAAAAGTAAACAAACAAGCAACAAAACTTCGACACATAGAGATACGTGTACTTACGCTACCTACATATAACTACTTTTATATATATATCTATAGGTATGTTTATATATATACATATATACGGATAACACATATGGGATATACAGTTAGGAGTACCGTTCTGAAAATCCAACGGCTCGTATCGAATAGAAGAGAACGCGAGTCACAACTAAAACTCTCTTCGCGATAACCGTTTATCCATAAGCCAGAAACCATAACCATACCCGGATTTCTAATAAAATACGAATCGATTATCAAATTAACGATAATTCGTGTTTCTTTATTATTATTATTTTTATGAAAATATCTACTTGATAAATGTATTCTCATTAATCTGGTTTCCACAAGAATGAAGCTCGGTAAACTCGACTTTAATTCTCACAGACCGATTATTGATCGTTTCATAATTGGATACTACTTTCTACAAGGTTACAAAACACTTTAAAAAGTATGGTAGGAGTTTAAAAATATTCTACCATAGTTTAATAACTACAAATATGAATAATAGAATATATATATATTTTATTTTTTAATACAATCTTTAATAAATTTTATTTAAAAATATACATAATACTTTTGATTAATATTATTTTTACGTATAACATTTGATAAGAATATTTCCTGTGTAAGGATGAACCGGTTTTATTCGTTTTCATTTTATCAAAAGAATTAATAATGGTTGTGTGTATAGGAAAGAAATGATGGCAAGAGCAAGGTGCGATATTACAATAGAGAATCGAAGTAAATAAAAATGGACAGGTGTGCTATTGAAATCGCAAGAGACCGGCAAGTGCGAATACAGTTGGGGTCAAACAAGTGCGCGTTGCTAACGCGGATCGAAGGTATGAGAAAAAGAGAGGGATGGTATAAAAGGGGAGAGGGTTGTTTAAAGAGGAAGTCTTTGCGTTTGCGCTTTTCTACGATTCCTATAGCCCAAACCAATCCACCCACTCACCCAACTCTAACGCGATTCGAGTTACCTTCTGACTCCCGACAAATTCGATATTTCGAAGGAAATTTATGTTCCGTTCGTTGGTGGTAGCTGTCCGAAATGCGGTTAAAAAGATTTGCTAGCAAGGAAACGAGAGCCGCTCCTTCGAAAATTTCGCATTAATAGGAGGGATATTGAATGCAATCGATAAAACGCGATCGAATTTTTTACACACACAAACACACACAACGTTTCGTCGTTATTATTTTAAACAATTTTTATAATGAATTATTTTCTAACAATAAGCACACGAAAACCCCGATTAAAATAACCCCCAGTCAACAATATAATAATCCACGTGTTTGAATTAACAAATTGGCACGAACTTATCGGGCAACTCGATACTTAAAACGTCGTTACATTTTAATTATATCTTTGTTTTCGTATTAAAACAAAATTGATAAATCAACGAAAAGATATTATACACGAGAAGAGAAGAGAAGAGAATTTTGAAATTGCCGGGCAAAAGCAACCACCACCCCCGGTGAGTTACGAAGCTCTAACGCGGCCATTGTGATTTTGCGGGTCAAATAGAATAGCTAACTAAGAATGTGTAAAAGTAGTAAAAGAAAGATTATAAACTGGCAAACGAGTTAGCAGACAAGTAGGGTAGGGCAAATAGGTATGCAGGCAGACAGATAGTTGAACGAATAATCAAATAGATAAACTGACAAATAGAAAATAAAAAAAGAGGACGGATAAAAAGTGTGCGTTAGAAGGGTGCGTGAACAACTAGAAGAGGGTGAATGATAACAGCGCCAATGAAGATAAAAACGCGGTCAAATATGGAAGTAAATAATCGATCTGGGCGTCATCTGGTGTAAATTTGTCCAGGCTCGAGCCACTTGGTTCTCCCCGAGAATAGAGGAGAGTGAGAAACACAGCGCACATAATATCACCGTGAAACTAAAGCGCACCCGTTCGGCGCCCAAAAAACGACGGTGTGTGTTCCTCCTCATATCGCCGAGGGGGTTGTTTTATTTAATAAGAATCGCGCGTAGGAGTTCGTGCGTCACGTAATTGAAGGGAAAAAAAAACGGGGGTGGGTTTGGGGGAAAAGAGGGGTTAAAAAAAGGTTAACACAATTTATACGCTAGTGGATAATAGTTTGGAGTAAGAAGAAAGATTAAGAAGGAAGTAAAGAAGGAAGGAGTTCGAAGCTGGAGCGGTGGTACGTCGCGACGACGTTGACGGTGGTAACGAAGAGAAAGAGGAGGAGGAGAGTAAGGAGGAGGAGGAGGAGGAGGAGGAGGAGGAGGAACAACGACGACAAAGATCCGTCACACGGTAACGTTCAGGCAGAGTATGGTGGTGGTGAAGGTGGTGGTGGTGTTGGTGTTGGTGCTGCTGCGTCGTCGACCATGACGATGATGACGTCAACTCTCACGAGATGATTGCTGTGAAAAAAAACAATAAAACATGGAAAAACAATAAAAGGAAAGAAAGGGAATATCACCGGCTAGCGTGTAAGAAACGAGGGTGTGTTTCTCATTGAGCGAGAAATAAAGGGTGGGAGGGAAAGGAAAGGGGGAAAAAGAAAGAGACAGAGAGAATATTGTCAAGAAGAAGAAGAAGAAGAAGGGAAGAAAAAGAAGGAGGAGCTAGGGGTAGGAGGAGGAGGAGGAGGAGGGTGTCGCGCGGTCGTCGAGTGTGTTCGCGTCCGCGCGAGAAATGATCAAGGACGAGAAGGATAGGAAGAGGAGGAAGAAGAGTTCGCTCGAAAAGGGTGCTGCTCCCTTCTTCGGGCTGCCGAAGGAGGTGGTGGTGGTGGTGGTGGTGGTGGTGGTGGTGGGCAATCGTGGGAAGGTTTCTTCGCGAGGACGTCTCCTCGCCGTCTCGGAGACGTGCCGCCTTTTGCTATTCGCGAGTTTACAACTATAGCTTGTCGTTGATTATAATAATAATAATAATAATATATATATATATATTTGAGGTGTGTGTGTGGTCTTGGTGATGATGATGATGATGATGATGATGCTGATGCTGATGATGTAGTGAATGGGGAAGAGGATCGGTGTTGGTGATCGATCTTATACGGATCGTGTTGGTGCGGAATCATTTTCGCGAAGAGGAATCGTAGGGAGAGGGAAAGAGAGGGTGGAAGGCAGGGTGGGAGGGAGGGAGGGAGAGAGACAAAGCTAGTCGACGGTTTGAACGAGACCCACTGACCTATCGACCCGCGTACGCGATTCTACCGTGGCGTCCCTCGTACCTTCCTTCATTTTTTCTTTCGATCGAATAATCGTAGGATACAAATCTTCATCTTTATCTTTATCACGCACAACACATCATCATTGTTCTAAGGTAAAACAACAACGGGACGCGTCGTTTTGTTGTTGCCCGTGCAAATTGACGACAACAACACAACGAAAACGAAGAAAACGAAAACGACGAAGACGAAGACGAAGACGACGACGAAGAAGAAGAAAACGACGACGAAGAAAAAGAAAACGACGAAGACGACGACGACGACTATGCGCTGCTGTTCTTGGTGCGCGAATCAACGAGTCGTTCTTTGAACGAGACCCACTGACCGACCTATCGACTCTCTCATCTACTAACCGAGCACCGTTTTCCTTCTCTCTCCTCTTTCTCCCCTCTTCTTCTTTCTATCCGTCCACCCGTTCAGAAACAACCCTCCACGTCGTCATCAACGTCGTCATCGGCCCGTCGTCGTGTTGGTTTATCGTCCTCGTCACCAAAACGTTATTCTTCTTTCCTTCCTTCTTTCCTTCTTTCCTCCCTCTTCCCTTTCCCTTCCCTTCCTATTCCTTCTACCTTAAGTCACCCTTCACTTCTCTCTCTCTCTCTTTTCTATCATCTAACACGCTCGGTATTCCTTTTGATATCGGATGCGTCGAACCTTAAGAAGGATCTCCATTGATCAGTTCTATCTAAAAGGAACAACAACAAGAAGAGACAAAAAAAGGATATGAAATAAAAACTGCCCAAGAATAATAATATTAATCACTGGCAGAATATAATAACTTGGTAATTCTACTCTGTTATCGAACGTAATCGATGTCACGTCATTCGAGATCGTTAGATCACCGTGTTCATTGGAACAACTCAATGCCTTCTTATGATAATTGGAATTCATTGAGATCTTGTTATTGTCATAATTACGTGTATCGAGAACCGCGTGAAATCAGTTGTCGCGGTAAATCGAAAATAAACAGGAGGAATGTAATAATAAAAGAGAAAGTTGTAAAAGAAGAAGAAGAAGGTTTTAGCATCGTAAGAAGAAATATAAGAATAATAACAATAACAATAAGTTCGCTATTAGCGAATACAATATTCCTGTTGGCATGGCGTCGAAAATTAGCAACGAGAATTTCGTTGACTTTATTGAACAACTGACGTTGTTGTCCTTTTCATCGTCACAGTCATCATCATCATCATCATCATCATCATCGTCATCATCATCATCATCATCATCATTATCATCGTCGTCGTTGTCGTCGTTGTTGTTGTTATTATCCTTCGCGAGATCGACGACTCCTCCTTATCGTCGTTGCGTTCAACGATAGGTCGGTCGGTCGAGCATGTCGAGTTACCATCGTGTGCTGCCTCCTCTATCGATCGTTTGTTCGTTAAATTATTAAACACACGCATGTACACTCATACACACACACACACACACACACACACACACATAGACACACATATTCGTCATCGTTTACGAAGAAACATAAGAGAAAAAGTCTGATTTCGCAACAACAACAACAACAACAACTTCAACAACAACTGCAACATCAACTACAACAACATTAACATCAAGAATAAGAAGAAGAAGAAGAAGAGCAATAGACACGACTTTAATACCTAACCCCAAGTGATAGGAAATCCAAGAGCCAAAGGGTTACGGAACGTGTCAGACTGACATCGAGACATTAAGGGGAAACTGTCGTCGCGAAAAAAACTTTAAGTATTCACGAACTAGCGCGCTAGCTAGCTAGGTCGACCCTGAAAACCATCGTGCCGCTTTAAAATCGTCGTTTAGTCGAATACGATCGGTGTGTGTACGATTACGATCCATTTTTATTCAATTTTTTTTTTTTGGGGAGTCAGTCCCACGACAGATACGAATAAAAATTTCCAAAGAAAGAACATAAAACAACAACAAAATATGTATCCCACGTTTAAGAGATATTACTTTCTATTAATCGATTTTAATTGAATAGAAGAAGTAAAACAAATAAAACATAAGCAAAAGAAGAGGAAAAAAATTCAATTGAAGAAAAAGCAGAAGAAAAAAAATTAAAAATGGCAGAGAGCGCGGCTAGTCCAGGTAGCGTGCAAGTCGCTGCCAATAGCCCGCAACAACAGCAACAACAACAGCAACAGCAAACCCAGCAACCACCGGATATAAGCAGTTCGCAGTTAGCCTCACCACCGATCACGGGAACAGGTACAGGATATATACCCTGTTGTTGTTTCCTTTATAGTTTAGCGTGCACGTATTTTATTATATTTGCGAATTATCTAGAATGAAATTAAATTAATTATTTAAATACGGGATAGATATTTCCGTAATATTATCTAAAATCTCAATTTCAATTATTTGAAATGCAATAAAAACAATGAAACAAGTTTGCGTATTCTGAACACACAAGATTCGTCATTTGCACTCTTGTTTCAAAGTTTATAAGAAATCTTGTATTTCAATAATTGTTTCTTAGAAACTGTTCGAAATAATTATTCTCTCATCGATGTGTGTTGTTCACACACATTTGATTCATTTAATTTAGTCCTTTTTTTTTAGTTGAATTAAATTCAATTTGTATGACCACCACCAGTTGTTTTTCACTTCTACAAAAAAGTATTTCTTTATTTTCTATTTACTTGAATGTTCAAAAAAGTAACGAACGGGTGATTAGATTTTGATTAGACAAATATCCCCATTAACAATATCGAAGGAATTTTGCATAGTTTAGGAATTGTTGAAATAACCACGAAATATTCTACGAAAATGTATAACGAGTGTGTAAACTTTGGACGGAAGCCAAGGTTGGTCATTTGTAGTACCTTTAAATGAAAATAAAACTCTTTCGCGCGAATTTTTATAACGATCAAATTAATCATTATAACTTTGAAATTAATTCAAATGGGATGTTATTAAAAAAGGGGACACAACATCACACGTGTTATACGAATTTACAATTAGTTCATTAGTATTGTATCTTCCTGTTCATTCCACGAGTAGGGTTCCCCTACCTGTATTTTCATTTCCTCAATTTTTCGGCAGTATCAACATTTCTAGATACATTCCTAGCTTATTATTCATCAGAATAGAGTACAACGAATAGTAGTCTGAGTACAAAGGTAAAACTGGACAAATACCTTACATATACACATATATGATACAAATTTCCAATAAACAAAAACCTCTTGTTGAATATATTTTTTTTATTATTATACTGCAGTAAAACAAACAAGCGAATGAATAAAAAAAGAAACAAATAGTAAGATACATATAACTAATATTTTTTTATATCCTTAATATGTAGAGTCTAGGAAAAGAATAGTAGTTCTATAGTAAAACGTGGGGAAAGAAAATAAGGACAAAGTTGTAGAGAAAAGATAGAAGAGAAAAAGAGAAAAACAAAAAGAGAGAGAGATTCGAGTAGTCGTAAATTTCGCACCTAACCGTAGACGAAGCGGATCCATCCATCCATCCATCCATCCCCACACAAAGAGAGAAAGAGACAGAGAGAGAGTGTGTGTTCAGAGAGAAAGAGAGTGTGTTGAGATAGAAAGAGAGTGTGTTGAGAGAGAAAGAAAGAGAGAGAGAGGGATAGAATACACGGATGTAGGGAGCCAGGAGAAGTAGAAGGTGGAGGGGAAGGAGGAGGAGGAGGAGGTAGAAGAAGGGTCGACGTATATATACCTACCTACGTAGCAAAGGAGGGAAAGAGAGAAAGAAAGAGAAAGAGAGAGAGAGAGAGAGAGAGAGAGAGAGAGAGAGAGAGAAAAGTTGGTTGAGTCGCGTTAGCGGATCTGTCGGTCGAGTAACGGAACGACCGCGAGTACCGCTAGCACCGGCTCTGACGTGGTTACCGGACAACCGTTAGGCTCGACGATCCGCGAGGAGTATTCTACTACCACGTGTTGTCTCTCACCGTGATGTATTTTCCTATAACGCAAACATACAACATCGATACGTTTCTGTTATATGTTTCAACAAAACTTTCAAATCTAATCTTATCTATTTATTTTTTAAGAATAACAAAATCTCATTTCCCCATAACGTTTATTATTAATTTTCTTTTTTAGCTACACATCACCACCATTACCATCCCAATTGGATTTTTGTTGTTGTTATTATTATTATATATCGTTAATGAATTAATATATGCAAGAGTTTATATTTGATTGTGTTTCTTTTTTAATTGCATGATCTTATATTGTAGAAATTGTTAATTGATCGTGTATTCAATGGTATATAACCTAATTGGATTTTTGTTTTGGTTATTATTATGTATCGTTAATGAATTAATATATGCAAGAGTTTATATTTGATTGCTTTTTTTGTTCAATTGCATGATCTTATATTGTAGAAATTGTTAATTGATCGTATTCAATGGTATATACCCCAAATGGATTTTTTTTTAGTTATTATTATGTATCGTTAATGAATTAATATATGCAAGAGTTTATATTTGATTATAACACTTTGATTGATTGATTTTTTTTTTTAATTGCATGATCTTATATCGTAGAAATTGTTAATTGATCGTATTCAATGGTATATCTTAGATTATTCCTGATTTTATTTATTTGGGTTATAGAATGTTAGGTAATTCATTGTGAATATAATGTTTTTTGGGTTTTTTATGAGAGGGGAGGTATAATTTTGTATTGAATTATGTCTGATATATTTATTCGCGTTTTTATAGAAAGATAGAAAACTTGTATGGATATAATATTATTTGTACAGTGTTTTCCTCTTAACTGCATCCGTTCTTATTTTTCTCGGCAAGTTCATACATTACGGTCTTTAATTTAATAAGATACAAAAGCATCGTTCATAAATTAAAGATCAAGGAAGCAAGCAAGTAAAGAAGCAAGGAAGCAAGCAAGCAAGAAACAAGAAGAACGATAGTAAAAGAATGAGGAATCGTTACGTCGAGAGGAACGTGAGTTGGATCAAGATGAACTTGAACTTTGAACTTGAACTCTTGGTGGAAACCTTCGAACCCTGAGGTTACATCCGGTTACGATTAAAATTCTCACGATTCGGAATCAATCCAAAGTACTGTTTATTACGTTTAGTATCGGTGTTGTTTGTTTTATAAAAAAAAAAAAATCAATTGATAAATCTAGCGCGCAAGAAAATCTTAAGTTAGCTGTTTTAATCTCTCGAATAGAATAGAAAAAGATATAAAAGAATAAGAATAAAAAGAAGAATAAAAAGAAGAAAATGAACTCTAGACGATAGTTACGGTTAACTCAGACACGCGTTACGTGTATCTAACTTCTAACGGGTTACAAAAAAAAAAAGAAAAAAGAACGTATTAGAGTTAAGAGGAATCCGCAATGAACGGCGGATGTTTCTCGCGTGACCGAGAAGAATGCTGTATTCTTAGTTCGCACCCTCTCGACATACTCCAGGGTCTAGAGGTTAGCCGGTCAGCTGTTTAATACTACTTTGTCTCTTTCTTTCTTCTTTCCCACCTTTCACAACTCAAACATTCAATTTGAAACTCATGAATCTTTGAAATTGACGATAATCAACCAATAGCTCAATAATCGGTTTGGTGCTAATGGAATTTCTAGAAAGGTAATGACTCGTAAAATGGACGGATGTGGTGTCAATTACGGCACTGTTAACTGTGGAAATTCCATTATCGATTATAATATTCCAATACATTATGGGAACTTAGAAATATGACCGGGAATGATGGGAGGAATAGAGGGGGATAACAAAAAAAGTAACTTATATTATTTCTCAAGTTTCTCCGGAAAAAGGATATTTTCATCTGAATGATTGTTTATTACTTATTATGATTTTCCGGTTGTAACAGGACTTACAGTGAAGTATTTACAACTCCGTTAAGTAGCTTCATTTATTGTTGTTGTTGTTGTTGTTGTGGTTGTTGGCTTTAATTGTTAGCATTTAATAAAGTTTAATAATTATTAATTGTAATTAAGTTATATAATCGATGATGATTGTTCGTAATTCGTAGGAATGGAAGAGTAAAGAGTATTATTACGATAGTATTATTACGATAATTGTACTTGCATAATCAACATTCTCATTATGGATATATTTCTGTTCAGTTACTGGCAAGTTACTAACCGATAGTTCACTCGTTAACTTCGTTAATAATTATTTGCGATTATCCGTTATATATACATCTATATTTTTATACATCTATCTATCTATATATATATATATATATAAAGTTGTATCCGGCTTATTAGCAATTAGATCATCAATTAACTGGCCGTTATTAACAAAATCCGTAATTATGCATCCGGTTGGTAACATAACTAATTACCGTTACAGTTTTCCTAGTTGGGCTTTATAACAGTAGCTAGGATACGCTCGTGAAGCTTTTACAATTCAACTATATGCTTAAATTATCACGAATACGGAAACAAATCGTAGTAGAGCTTTGATATTTACGCTAGTAAGAAAGAAAAAAACAAAAGCAATGACGGTAAAAACAGTAATAAATATAATTATACTAAGGGTGAAATAAAAAATAGGATACACATTTTAGATACTTCTTACAATTGTTCATAAGATTTATTACGCTAACACGACGAACGTGAGTTTACTAAAAATTAAATTGTAATTTTTCGTGATTTCGGATGTGTTAATGGTTAATGGGATTAAACATATCCTAATAATTACGAATTTCTCTATAAATATTTTTCCTATTCCGTGGTATACTACGATTCGTTTATTCCCTAACGAGCTTAGGAAACGTTCTAAGCTAAAAATGAGTTCGACGATGAAGAAGCCCTGTTTCGATGGATCGTGCAGTACGACCGTGGCATAGTTTGGCCTCTCTTACAAATCAGAATCAATGACTATGCTTTTGGTTGTTGTTGTTATTGTTGTTCTTCTTCTTTTTCTTCTTTTTCAACCATTAAATTCCAAGTTTCATCATCGACACCCAAGATACCATCGAACAATAACGCGTCATGTGTTTGTTTCAATTAATAAATATTTAGGTAATCCAAAATTAAAATATCAATGGGGGAAATAAATTATTTCTAAACCGTAGACAATTTTTCGAAAAAATATATTTACTCACTTTTGTCTTGAAACCAACCTAACGTACTCTCTTTCTCTCTCACCCCCTTGCACCCCTTCGTTTTTTCGTTTCTTCTTCATTCTTTCGTTTGAAGTGATGAGGAATTTAATAACGGCACGAACGTCAGAACCAAAATCAATAAACGAATTGCGTTCGGCGATATAAAGAAAGAGGATGATGATTTTTCAATAAGTTGTGCAAAGCTTGCTATTTATTTTTAAGCAAACCCAACCATCCCCCAACCCCTCCTCCTCTTCATACCTTTTCCACACATTTTTTCTTTCTTTCTTTGGATCGTTTTGCAAAAAAATCCCTTGACCGTATTTTTTAATATTATTCTCTGAGGAATATCGAATTCGATGATAATCTTGATCGTAATTACCAAATTGTGATCGAAATAAACCGAAATCTGTTATGTTTTTTTTTTCTTTTTGTATTGTATTGTTTCTTTTTACTAATTCGTCTACGATATTATTAATATACGGGATAAAAGTGATGGCTAAAGTCTGGTAACCTAAATATATTTAACAGTTATCGATTTAAACACACACACACGATTAATATGTTCATATTTAATACGACTTATTCATAAATTTGCTTGCATGGGACAATCAAATTGCATACCTATATATATATATCCTTTTTTTTATTTATAGATATTAATATTGCTTAATCAGAATTTAAAGTACAATAGCATTCCATTGAATTGCCTAAAATAAGTAATTAGACCAAGAATTCGTTCCAAGTCTACTACTACTACTACATACACATAAATATATACATTGATATTTTTGAACACAATGTTTGAAATGTAAGTGGCATGTGAATTGATTGCTGACCCTGAACACAACAGTTTTAATTTAAGAAGCCCAGGTTTAAAAGGAAACATAGACGGCCCTGGTGGTGTTCCTGTATCAGTCGTTTCAGCTCCTCCCTACTTTTTTTCCCCTTTTTTGTACGAACCCAACAAACCAACCAACCAACCAACCAACCAACCAACCAACCAACGAACGAACGAACCAACGAGGAAGGCGCGCGAGTCGTGTCGGTTATCCTCGTTCTTGCGCATCGCGTACGGATGATATTACGTGGCGTGGCAGTAGGGCAAAAGTTCGATGGCCTGCAGCCTTGGCAAGGCCGGCCAACAACAGCCAACAACGACGACAACGACGACGATGGGCAAGGTACCGAGCGTGCCAAGAAATTCTGCGTCAGATGCCGTAGTAGTCGGCAATACTATTACTGACGACGCCACTATGGTGGCCAATCCTCGAGTCTCCAATCAAGAAACCTCTCGTATCGACCGAAAAACACATCGATGAAAGTTCAACACAACAC
The DNA here is from genome assembly GCF_001313835.1 of Polistes canadensis. Lineage (NCBI taxonomy): Eukaryota > Metazoa > Arthropoda > Insecta > Hymenoptera > Vespidae > Polistes > Polistes canadensis. The sequence goes on from NW_014569826.1 coordinate 91,957, forward strand.
AACGAGGAAAACATACGAGAAAGAGAGAACTCTAAAGAAGAAGAGTTATCATCGTCATGATGCGACTTTACCGACTGGCGCTAGTGTCGCTTAGCTTCTATGTCATCATTTCAAAAGGGCCGAAACTGTTCGATAATACAAATGGCGGCTGATGTTACGTCATCGTTGTTCGATGAGTGGGGGGTTTATAACGTACCGAGACATTTCTCGCGCCAATTTTCAAATTATTCTTTACGATTTTCTTCTGTTTTCTTTTTTTAACTATCGTTTACAGTTCTTTCTTTTTATATTCTTTTTAGAAATTGAAAATTCTTATTTTTCTTGTATAATTATTTGTCGTTGTGCATTTGGTTTCTTATTATATTGATGGCTTTTTTTTTATTTTCTTTTATTGGATATTTTTATTGATTGATGGATTGATTAATTCCGGATTAAATATGGAAAGATCCGTGTTGTTACATCGTTCGAGATCGTGAGTTCAGAAAGGGAGATCACGGTTCCGGTGAATCGCTCGACTGGGACCGTTTCTGACGTCTCTTGCGAGACGTGCCGAAGCGAAACGATTTAGTGCCGGTTGCAAGAGAAGACTTCCCATTGCGACAACGGGCCCATTGCCGACAACAATCGCTCCTTAAGTTCTAAGAATATGTGTGTTTGTATGTATGTATGTGTATGTGTGTACTTACGTTCGCCTCTCCAGTAGCCAAGATCGAAGGCCTTTTTCTCCTTCTGTCAGTTGGTGGCAACAAATCTTTTTAAGAATTTCAAATATTTTCTTTTCTCGAATAAACTGAACTTTTTTCTCAAATCAAATAACAACCAACACACACACACACACACTATCGATTATTATTATTCTTATACATATAAACCTATCAAGGAAAGGGAAAAGACAACAATTGAACTTTATTGATTCTCAATTGATTTTCGTGTTTTATCACATTTACAAAATATTATTACTTAAGGAATAAAAAAAAAACAAAATGATGGACGTTTAATTCAAACTTACGATTAATCGAATCGTATAAAAAAAAAAAACAAACTAAATAGTTTTATTATATTAATATAATAAATTATAATATCGTGCCCCCTATTATTGATCAGAATTTAATATCAATATATCTATTTTGATTCCAGGTAAGCCAATCAGTGTCATCCACCATTACCATGTTAACAATTAACCCGAAAATGGTAGAGAGATAGAAATTCGGTGAGTAATGTCAAATGGAAAATTACGTTAGAAGGATGAAATGTACAGTGGGGAAGATATATATATATATACATATATACTTATGTATATGTAGTGGTGGTGGTTTATAAGACCGAGAGAAACGATCTCGAGTACGATCGATCAAGCTGGCACGACGGTGTCTCTTCTAAGGCGTGTATTCATCTCGTCTCATTTCGAAATCTCGACAAACTCGGCCTGCCGAGTCCGTAATCCGTTCTACGTAAGGTACGCGTTTATGTATTTCATCGTCATCGTGTATGTATCGTGTACTCTCAACAGTGTCCTCGAGGGACAGTGGCTTCGAGGACGAGGATAGGTTTTCCTTTTTACTCTGTTCTTAACGCCTCTATCTGTGTGTATATATATATATATTTTTCTCTCCCTCTCCAATCAACGTGAACTTTTATCCATAGAAATAATACAGATAGTAGAAAGAATGAAAAAGAGGAGGAGAAAAAAGAAAAAAGAGAAAGAAAAAAAAAAAGGCTTTTATGTATTACTTAAAAGATATTAAAATGGAATCGTAACAGAGTCCAGGTGGGTGGGAGGGGGGAAGGAAGAGGGGATAATGCACAATACTGTTTTCTTACCTTTTTTTTCTTCTCTCTCTCTCTCTCTCTTTTGTTTTTCTTTTTGCAAAAAGAAACTATTCTATGTTACTAAATAAGAATGTTCAATCGATACAGGCCGTTGCAAATTATCAATGATGTTACACATTTTTATACTGATGGTGGTATAATATTTTGGATTTAGCAATGACGTAATTGGTTGAACGATAAAAACACGAGGGATGATTTTATAACAGCCCTTTGATATAACATGCGATACTTCTGACACGTTTTGTCGTTGTCCGTGCTGTTACAACACCACCATCATCACCACCTTTCGTGAATAAACATGAGATCCCTTTAAGAGTTAGTTGTGTTGGTTTGATTGTTTTTTTTTCTATCACTTTAAAACTCTTTTGAATATTCCTGTTTTAAATAGGAAAAGTTATTAGACGACGCATAACTTTAAATAAAAAGTTAACATTCTTAGACAACTTGATGGTTCTCGAAAAAAAGTATTCAGATCAAATTCGTAGTAAAGAAATTGTTTTGCAAGATCCTGTAGATCGTATATATTTACAGGTATGTAGGTACTTACTTACTTACTTACTTACTTACTTACTTAGTTACTTAGTTGCTTACCTATCTTACCTATCTACCTACGTGTTACGAAAAGGACTTTGCCGAGGCTGACCAGTAGAGAACGTGTAAACGCGTGGTAGGTACGTATGTGCCTATGGATTAAGCGGCGTATTTTCAATGAATGTGCTGCCGGTGGCGAACGCAACTTGGAACGCACGCACCTTGCATAGCCATTACGTTTGACGATGCGATCCTGCGGCAAAGCCTCGGGCTATCAAGGCAGCACTATACTCGAGAGTAGGTCGGAGAACGCGAATCTATAATATCTATGGCTATTTTGGATTTAATTCTAAACACAAGTATTTTTCTTTTATATATATATATATGTATATGTTTGTATGTATGTATGTATGTACGTACTAAAATCAGTTAACTGATACTTATATTTCATTACTTATATATTTTTTTTATACTGTTACTTTTATATTATATATATAATATGTATGTACTAAAATCGGTTAACTGATATTTATATTTGATTACTTATA
>NW_014569826.1:95190-97013 GCF_001313835.1 Polistes canadensis
TATATATTATATAAACATATATGTATGTATGTATGGTACGTACTAAAATCAGTTAACATTTATTTACTGATTTTATTTTCAACATAGAGAAAATTCTACCAATCAATTTTGAAATAATTTATATAGAAAAATATGAATAACACTTTAATTGACATATTTGAATAGATTATCAGGATTTTATTATAATTCGCCAATATTTTTATTTAATTTATCATATTTACTTACTTTATAACCCCATTTGATAGATTTTGTTAGAATCATAGGAATTGGAGGAAAATAATAACAAAATAATATTGATTTATTTCAAATAAAAGTTTATCATCGTAATTTTAAGTTTAATATGATTCAGATAGATTTATCGGTCATCGTTATTTCTATTAATTTGTTTCTTTTTTTTATCAAAATATTATCACATCTCTTCTGAACGACAATTCGAATGACAATCATTTTTACTACGAGTGTCAAGTATTATCCAAGAATTATTAATAATTTAAAGAATATTGTAACAAATGATACCAATCATTTCCCAATTCCCAAGTCAATTGTAAAACTGTATGGGACTGATACTAACACACGTTTAACTTTTAATGATCATTCCGCAAAGTGAGCATAGTAACATAAACAATTCGTATCCTAAAATCATAAATTAACAAATATATACATATATTCATTATTATTATTATTATAATTATTATTATTTGTTAATAATTTTCCATTCAATTTACACGAAGACCAAATATAAATAAACGCGCTCGTAAAGAATACATTTTATTTTTTCCTTTCTTTCTTTCTTTCTGTCCTTTTTTTTTTTTTTTTTTTTTTTTTTCATTTTACGCAAGAAAAAGTCACGTCGAAAGATCATCATCGTAGATAATATAACGTACGATTTCAACTTGAATGAATCCAATGATTACGAGAATGCTTTGACCTATAAATCGAAAGAGAAAAAAAAGAAGAAGGAAAGAAAAAAAAATAAAGAAAATGAATAAAAAAGAAAGAAGAAAAAAAAAATAAAAAATAAAAAGAAACAAGGGAGAGAAAGAAAGAAAAAAAAAAAAAGATGAGAATATTTTTTCAAGCGAGTTCTCGAAGAGAAAGCGCATTTCCAATGCGTCAGAGCGATTATACCAAAACCATGATACGTATGTACCTCCTATATATATATATATATATATATAGATATATATCGTAAGCTTCACACACAGTACCATCATAATCCATCGTTAAAGTGCTACCAGATTACGGGGTTCAATGCGATAGCATTGTAAACGGATCTCAACAGAATGATATTAACGCGAATAGCTGGAAAACGAGTACGGAACTGGATCAAAAAAGAACCTTTTAACGATATTTCCTACGTAATCGTATATATAAACATACACACATATGACTAAATCAATTAAATATAAGTAAACACATATATATAAACGTAATTATTACGAGTATAAATGATTTATTCTATTTAAAAACAACAACGAGAAAACATTTTATAATCCTTTGACGGGGTCTAACAATTATACAATCGCTGTAAACGAAATGATTTTATTGCTAATGCATTAAAATATTACTTATTTTGATACAAAAAAAAATAAAATAAAATAAAATAAACGAGAGAGAGAGAGAGAGAGAGAAACAGAAAAGAGGAAAGAAAAGAATTGTCGAGCCAATAGGAGAGAGTGATGATAAATAAAAGGACCCCCATACCATTCAAAAGATTTAATAAACAAAATCTATATGATATCTCAATTGATATATTATCATATATATGACGTTATAATATATATAATATATTATATAATATATTAATATATTATAACATACAT